>NC_045651.1:5644586-5947617 GCF_009829145.1 Chiroxiphia lanceolata
AAAGCTAAGCCTGTGCAAGGACAAACCAAGTCCCTTTGGTTCCAGGGACAGGTATTGAGGCTGTGGGGGAGAGGACACAACAAAACTCCACTACCAACACCTGAACAGGACAGTCTCCAAATTTCACTGCTTCTCTTATGACCCCAGCTCTGCCTCAATCATTGAAAGATAAGGTGCAGTCCAGTAAGACACCGAATAACAGTCACATCTTGACACAAATCATCAGCACTTGATGCTTTTCTGATGAATTTCAAAACAGAAATTAAGATCTATCATATTAAGTTATTTCTCTATGAGTACAGGCCAACTTTTGAAGCAATAATCTGCACTGCTAAACTGAAAGCCCTGCAGCAATCTTCTGAAAGCTTGGGCTGCTCTAACCAAGCACTAGTGAAAAATTTTTTAAGCATCTTGGCAACTTGTGTATAGCAGAGAAGGTGGAATAACATAAAAATATTTATGGAAAGATTTCTGATGGTCTTTGTTAAATTTCAGACAGTCTTTGTTCACTACTACAGTACAAGTAAGTAATGACTAAGTAATATATCACAAAATATGAGGAGAAATGGGCATTTGAATTCTCTAGGAAAGTTGTCTGGTAAGAGTTGAAAATACTTCTTTTCTTTAACATAAAGTTAAGTTGCCCTATCACTTGCATTCACAGGTGTAGGGTTCAAAAAAAAAAAAATATTCCAATAAATGTGAACTTCCACTCTGTGGATTTTTTATCATGTATATACTAAAATGCCAACAATATGTCACACCTAAGAAACATCCTTTTATCCTATTTTAAAGCCAGTATTCAACTCAAATGGTAAGGCCTATCTCTTGATCTTGTTTTGTAAAGGTTGCACTTGCTGCAGGCTTAACACAACTGTGGGAGACGGTATGGAAAGGATCGATAAAGCAGCATTACCCTTTGTGATAGTGAATCTCTGCAGGACATTCCAGCTTAACTCTGTTGCCTGCACTTACACTTCACACTTTCCCACTGGGAGAATGGGCTAAAACACAGTAATGGACTTACAAGACAAGAAGAGGTGTGTAAAAATTCCCCTCTTGCTCCTGCCCTACAGTTGCTTCCTTTCTATGAGTGCCATAAAATAAATATTCTGTTATATTACAGGCTTTATTTATTAAGACAAAAAAAAAATACAAGCCCTGCTGAACAACAGCCTTACCTTCATCACACAGTGCAGATGCAAGAGGTTATAACTTTCACATCAGCAGCATGACTTAAGAAAAAAAAAAAAGAAAAAAGGAAGAAGTACGTTGCCAGCTACAGAGTTATATATTATCACCACGAATATCACCAAGTGACAAATCTCTTTGGTGCTACAGAAGTATAAAACATGAAAGAGTTTCTGTTTCAGCACAAGCTGGGCTGTTGGAAGCCACGTGCAGGTGATTTTAGCGTGGTCACTGGGCTGTACGGCTGACAAGTTCTCTCTGGGAGAATCTGACTTATAAGTAAAGAGGGTTCTTGCTGTCTGAAAACAGATCTGAAGAGACAGGGGTATTTTGGGCACAAAGCAAAGTAAACAGCTTCAATTATAGGCAGTAGAATGGGAAAAGTCACAGGCACTTAAGTGGGTCAGACATAAGATGAAGACTGGAACAAAGTCAGCAGAGAAGAAAAGAGGAGGATGTTAAAAACAGAAAGTTTTAAATACAGTTTAGAAGAAAAGTTTCAGAAATTAGGACAAGTGTTTTAAACTTGAGTCAGACATGAAGGGTCTGTCAGGTGGAGGATACAAAGGTGGAGATGACTTAGCTATTACAGCAGAAAGGGAACCTTCTTTTCATAAACATAGAGATTGCTACATAATCACATTGCAAAGCATGAAAAAACATTGGTACAAAGGCTAACACCAGAGCCAAGAGGCTGTTGTGTAATAGTACTTTATCAAATGTGCTAAAAATATAAATAGGCACATACAGAAACAAAATCAGCTAGCAAAATCTTGTGCCTTTTAAAATTTAAGCATTCCAGAACAAGCGAGCCACTTGTACAGTGTGTCCTTGAAAAGTGGCACATAGTATGTGCTTTATATTCTCACTCAGACTATTTGGAGTTTGAGATCAGAAACTTCTTTTGAGTTTCTCTAAAATGGTGCAAACTGCTAAAGAATTAAATGTAGAAGGGAGGCAAGCAGAAAAGTTAGGTGATAGCAGCAGGTGGAAAAAGTAAATGATTCATTTGGCGACCGCGACAGACAAATGCCAAAGCTGTTTATATGAAAGGAGGCATGGAGAAAACACTGATTAACTCCAGAGGCCCTAAACCTACCCAATTTGGTTGGAAAGCCATTATGTAAGTTTGCATGTCTGCTATCCCCAATTACAGGAGCTGCCATTTCCTTTTTGTATCTTTTTTCCTCCCACATCACTAAACCCATCATCCACGTCTTCACCCTTCCCTTTTCCACCTTTACCTGCAAGCAGCTAAATCCCATGAGGTTATACTTGAAGCTGGGACTGGATGCAATGGGTTTTTACCTCAGAGCAGTGGATCTGTGGACAATTACTGCAGTCAAGAGTCATGAACATTCCGGGGAGAAAGGGAAGCGTGTGGGGGCAATGTGGGGAATGACTATACACTGCTGATTTCTTTTTCCCAGTGGTCCATTACCAGACCTTCTAGGAAAGGTTTCTACAGCAGAATGCCAATCCTCTGCCTCCTAATGGGAAGTTATAAAATGTGAAAGTGACTGTGCAAATGGTGCAGTATGAACAGACAAGCAGAGGAACACAAACTGCCTCAACCTTCCAAGATAATTTAGTTGTAAATAGTAATTACAATTAAATAAAAGGATTCGAAATATTTTTTCAAGTGAACTCTCAAGAAAACCTAATTGTATTAGAAGGATGTTTCCATAACTACTCAGTTAAAGCATGTAAATATTAATAATTTCATAAAAGAAACTTCAAGCTATAGAACTTGCAATGTCACCTGATGCAAGTACACAGCCTGTGAGGGATTCAGAACTATAACCTTTTTATGTTGGTTTCTTGTGCTTGGGAACAGGCTTTTATTTGTTTTGTTGTTTGATTGGTTTGTTTTTGTTTTTTTTTCCTTTTAGACAGCAATTGGCTGTGGAAGACAAACCAAGCATGTTCTTTCTTGTCAAGGAAAAGCCTTGCTAATGACTAAGCAGAGACACTGGCAGAAAGAATCCTATATGATACAGACACATCATATTTGTTCGTGATACAGATAATGTACACAACTTATTAAAATAAAAGCAATAAAGTCAAACTAGTATTTCAAAAAATTTTGTATTTCAAATCTATCCAAACACCTTGTTTTTAATGAAAATCATTTCATTTGTTTCCATGGTTAGTGAAACAGGCAGTCATTTCCCAGGGCTCCACACAGGTATCACATGGAACCAGCACTGGGGCTCTCACCTGCAACCACTTCTTCTGCCCAGGCCACAGAACAGACAAACCATCATCCCCAGACAACAAAACAGATGGTGAGCTGTCTGAAGACTCAGGAGGCCAAGAGGCCCCTGCTGCTCCTGAGCATGGGTGATGTCTGAGCACATCCCTGTCCCTTTGACTGACCACCCTGCCGGATCCCAGCCCTGATCCAAAGCCCTACAGGAGCCTTCCCCTGGCACCAACGGGCTGTGAATCAGCCTGCAGGGTTTGGCTGGAAGAGCAGAAATTCATCCAAGTCCCAGGGGGAGGCAGCCAGGGTACAATGCTGAATAGTTTCCCAGTGAACTGATGGCTTTCCCAACCGTGCCCAGTGCTCCTGCCAACCCCTTGGTCATCCTATAAGCAAAGCTTTCCATAAATAGGATAAGGAAAAAACCATCTTGTTTGATACTCAACAATCCTATAGGACATCTTCATTACTAGGTGCTTCTACTCCAAACATATTCAGAATTTAGACTTACTAATACAGATTTATGCTAGTTACCCAGAGCAATTGGTGAGTAAAGTAACCTAGAAAAGTGCAACTACATGTAAAAGTACTGTCTACTGTCAATGATTTAATTACTGCAGGGGGGTAATAAAGAATAGGCTCAGATGATTTCTTTTTTTCATGCTCAAAGCCAGTATTTTTAATATATACATCATATTTACTCACTTTCGGGACATACACCCTATTGCAACACAACAGGGAACTAAGCAGAAGTTATTTTTGATCCCAGCTCTTTTACTAAGTGCTCTAAACATAAATTTTGTCCTTTTTAACCTGCTCTATGGTTTTTTACATGTGTTGAGTACTGGAGAATATTCTGTCATTTACTGATGTGCAGAACTCTCAGTTTCTGACCCAATTATTCAACTACCCAGCCAAGTAAGTGCAGGTGCCATGACCACCTTTCTTCAGATCTACTGGAAAACCACGTGTGTCAGGGAGTTTACACATGGAATTGGGTGTCATGGTCTTGCTGAGGATGAACAGTGCTGTAGGTAAAACTAAGCCAGAAGTACTAATAAAGCTTTATCTGCTGTATCCTCTTACAAAGTGGAACCTATTAAAATAACAAAGTTACCTAAAAATATTTTGACTGAAATAACTGCATACAAATGTTAGTTAGCAACCAATTCAGAATTAATATTGAGATTTTCTTATGCTAAACAATGCAGAAATATATATATTGCTGTGTACTTACCTATACTTTATGTATACGAAATATATCTGAATGTAATAGATATTTATATAAATATAAATGTTTATACAATAAGGTAAATTGGGATCATTTGTACCTTTACTAGAAAAAAGTGATTCTAATAAAGCAATCTTGTCAGCTCTTAATTACTGAATGTTTAAATGAATAATTACTCATTTCCTAATAAGTCCAGACTGACTGATGAAATTCCAGCAAAAAAGTGGTTAAAATTCATTGTAGCTTTTCCATGCAAAATTGGATTTCACTTTATCAGAAAACTTTCCAGTGCAATATGACTCGTTGTTACATACACAGCCTGCAACTTAGGTAGGGCACTATTTATCATTCAGACAACTTAAGTACAACACAAAAAAATCACCTTGAGACAAATGAGAAATTCTCTCTTGGGAAACCCAAAACTGTATTAATATGATAAGAAGTAGAGCTTCACTTTTCCTTCATTAACTCTACAAGGCATTTCTGATACAGCCATGTAAGAAGGTGGGGGAAAAAATTAAAAAATAAAACTAAAAAAAACCTCCAAGGTTCAGGCATCCTTTTAGTTATATCAATCATTTTCAGCTCCACCAACTTTTTTCATTGTTACAAAAGCATTAAAATCAAGATGGAATTCAGCTGAAGAATTCAATGCCCACAGGGAACTCAGTGCTTAGATAATCTAATCCATTTGGGAAACGAAAAGTTCATGTCAGGTATTTAGTAACCAAAGCAATTACCAGCAGCTGACTATTGAAATTGGGCTGAGTAATATTTCATCAGATTTCATCAATCCTGCTGGAACAAAGAAAATCGTAGGGGGAAAAAACAACCCACTCAGTGTTGGCTATATAGCTAAGATAAATTAAGATAAACTGAAAAAAAAAATGATTGCAGTTATCTGTTATTATTTCCTAAATGCATGACTCAATTTATAATAAAGACACTATTTCCAAACCACTAAATGTGGGTAGCAGAGTGGCCATTTCCATATCTGTATCTGCAGTTCATTTATGACATCCAAATCTTCATTTGCATTGAGATTCTGCCTGCACATCTTTCCCTCTTTTTTTTTTTTCCTGTTTTTAAGAGGAGAGTGTAATCTACCCCCTGAGCAAGCATGATGTTTAGCATCCTTGGATTAATAATATTTAGACACATTAGCTGAGCAACTTGTAAGAAACCTGTCTGTTCCATGTGACCATGGGTGTCCAAAGCAGATGTGCACTCACAGCACCTACCAGTGTGCTAGAGATGTTTAAAAAGTACTTCCACTGAGGGTTCTTGAAGTCAGGATTTCTTTAAGTTAGGACTCTGGAAATAGTTAACATTGCACTGAAAGAAATTATCAAAAAATACATTTTTTAAAAAACCTTCACTGAAAAAACCCCCAGCCATCTTTTCAAGGAGACAACATGAAGTTTACATAAATTTCCACCTGTGAACATAAACCAGCAGCCATGCAAACGTGTTTTATGCCTGCAGAATGTATCACACCAGGCATTGCAGTTTGATTAAATATTTCATCCTCATAGTTTGAAGTGGCTTCATATTTAGTTTAAAATAAAACCTTTCATCATCTTAAAAGATCATCAAGTAGGCCTTGAACGTAGAGGCATTATGCAAATGCTGGTTCCAGATAGGCCTGTGTGCGTATATGGGTGAGTATGAGACACATCTGCTTTGGAAATTTACTGAGTCATCCTCGAAAAACCAGAAAAATTTCAACTCAAAAGAAAAATTCTCTGGTATGCTGAGATCCCAGCAGCAGAATGAGATTTTTCACAGGGAGCTGAGGACCAGCACTGACTCATTTAGCACCAGATAGGTTAACTTCACATCTCTGCCTAATCAAAGTGAAAAGCAAATTCAGATCAGAAGCCTCTGTCATTGTTACCACAGCCCACCAACAAGTTCATCTCTCAGATATCTCAGCAAAACCCCTGGGGCACCATTACAGCTTTTCTTACCCAACTGGTATTTATTTATTTACTTGGGAGAATCAAACTGACTGCTTAGCAAACAGCAAGACTAGTTGGTTATCAAGATTCAGGAAGAAATTGTAAATAAAAGCGAATATTTTTGGAATGGTATTCATTTGCAACAGCTGCTGCTTATTGAACAATTAGTGTCCTAGGTGTTGGATGTATCTTAGATGAATGCTAAAGAAAAATGTAATGCAAAAATCATAAACTTTTTATTGTGTCTCTTGAGGAAAAAAAAATAACAGCATGGTCTTTACTGCTTGGTTTGTAAGACTGGCTTGTCAATGTAAATTATGTTTCTGCTTAACAGAAAAAAACATTGCAGTTTTGTCCCTGAGATGCATCTATTTCACAATGTTCCCAGTAAAACCAGTTCTGTTCCTGCAGTCACTAACATGGACAAAACAGTGTAATCCTGTGTAATCCTCTGCCTTCGCACCTTTTCCTGCTTCCAAAGGATTCTAGTTCTCAAAGATTTTCCAGGGATAACAACTCTGTAACATTTAATTTTTGAAAAGAGCTAGGAAATGAAGAATTTATTCTAAAGGCAAATTATTATATCACACTAGTCTTCACGTGGCAGAGGTTTGCAGAGTTTTTAGCACAAAGCTGCCACACTCAGCTCACTAACCCACCTTTCCACTAACCTTCAGCATAGCTTATGGGACATTTCAAAGAAGATAATCACCTTCAACATATCCAAAACCTTCTTGTAGGCTCATTCTTAGCCTATAATTCACAATTTGTCTGAAGTAAAATACTCAACCATATCACCCCTGGAGTGCTGTGTCCAGTTCTGGGCCCCTCAGTTCAGGAAGGACATTGAGGGGCTGGAGCAGGTCCAGAGAAGAGCAACGAGGCTGGGGAAGGGAGTGGAGCACAAGTCCTATGAGGAGAGGCTGAGGGAGCTGGGGGGGCTCAGCCTGGAGAAGAGGAGGTTCAGGGGAGACCTCCTCACACTCTACAACTCCCTGACAGGAGGGTGTAGCCAGGGAGGGGTTGGTCTCTTCTCTCAGGCAACAATCAGTAAGACAAGAGGGCACCGTCTTAAGCTGTGCCAGGGGAGGTTTAGGTTGGATATTAGGAAGAAATTCTTTACAGAGAGCGTAATCAGGCATTGGAATGGGCTGCCCAGGGAGGTGGTGAATTCTTCATCCCTGGAGGTTTTCAAGATGAGACTGGATGTGGCATCAGTGCCATGGTCTGGGAACCACGGTGGCAGTGGACCAAGAGTTGAACTTGGTGATCTCAGAGGTCCCTTCCAACCCAGATGATTCTGTGACACCAAATAATAAAACTAAAATAATCAGGATATTCATGACTTGCTAACAAGCCTGGCAGGATGGACGGAAGTAATTTAACTCTGCCCTGCTGAGTCACTTGGGCTGTCCATCTACCCAGAATGAACCTCATTAGCTGGTATCAAAAATGCCACAGCTTGAGCAATGGGCAAAATGTATGAGAGAAATAAAATCGATCAGCATGAGACACCTTCATTTCCATTTACTAAATATTAAGTGCAGTAGTTTGTCCCAAATTAACCCACAGCTAATGAAAGCCTTATTTAACAGTATTCTTCTCAAAATCAGAATGGAAGAAAGATTATTTCCGAGCAGCCAAGTTTACCCATCCATTTCAAATTCTTCCAGAGTACACCATATCACAGCGTATTTCAACTTGCATTTGTAACAGCACATTCAACCACACACACTTTATTAAAATAACATTAATGGTCTGTCTTAAACAGATAGAAGTGGGGACAAAAATTCATGCTGACACTTTATTATGGTCTTCTACTGCTATGCAACACACACACACTCTGCCTCCACCAGACACAACAGCTGAGACGAAAACAAGAGTATCTGTCCAGCTCTGTAACCTTTCCTCAAAATGCTCTTGCTGCACTGCATGTGCACACACATCTCAACACCTCACTACTTTCAGTAGGTGCCTGTCTGTCCTAAAGCAGCTCATCTGGATTTAAAGATGAGATGCACAACTTTGCCTTTTTAGCTGTATCAACCTTCGCTTCCACATAACAGCACAACAGCTAGTAAAAATAAAGATCCATTTTATTTCATGTATCTATATTCTCATTGATTAATGCATTCATTCTAGCAACGGGAGCACACTACAGGCAGTAAGAGGTTCTATTTAGCACTCACTTGATTTCACTCTCTTCTTCAGCTTATACACAGGTTGTAGCTGACATTTCCACCCAGTCCACATGGCAGTATTTCGACCTTGCTTTTAGAGGCTCTTTAGCATAAAATAATCTTTGTGGTTAGAGCCTGCAACGTATGCTGAATTATGGGTACTTTACAGCAAGGAAATAAAAAAGCATAGTCAAATGCTGACAGTACTCCAATGCTTTTCCCACAAGTCCTCTGAAGAACCAGCCAATTACCCTCCAATTGACACAAGTGACTGAAAAAAGCATCCTCATTTCTAGCAGTCGTAAATTCATTTGCAAGTAGCTCATCAAAATTAAATGTATACTTATTACAGGCACAAAGACGTGCTTAAATCACATTAAAGGGATAATTTTATGATACTTGTAATTATTTCCCCCCCCAAAAAAGTTTTTCTATGCTGTATGTAGTAATCCTTTGCAAGCCTTAAACTTAAATCTGTTTCTTTACTGAAGTGTTTTCTCGCAGTGTGTGTGTGAATACTGGTTTGCTGTAATAGGATTGCTCGTGAGCACCAGGCTTCTGCATTGATCTTCCCAGCAGAAAAGGGAACACCGCTCCAGGGGGGGGAAAAAATACACAGAAAGGACTGCATGGTGCTTTGGGAAAAATTTACAAAGAGGGAAGCAAACCAAAATTGTGACTAAATCAGAGGTGGCTGCATTCCTTTTCTAGTCATGACAAACTGGCAAACACCGTGGACATTAAAGATTTTTATCTAAATTATAAGGATCTGGTATTAGGTAAGAAGCAGTTCTGGCAGACTGTGAGAAAAGGTAGATAAAAGGCAAAGTAAAGGGAATAACAGTAGCACTTATGACTGTCTGGTTTAAAGCTTTACTTAGAAGTTTATTCACAATGCTTGTCACTAGTTTTTGAGTCATATATACTTATATGTATTTATGGACACACCTTTTTCTCTGTTTTCCCTGCAAATGTGAGAACTGTTATTGCTGTAAATAACGGTAAGAATTGACAAAGACAGAAATTTGTGGCAGAAAACACCCTGGATAACAGCAATTCCATGAATCTTGCTCCTCTAGTCTGTAATATTACTTCAATTATGAGGGTATTATGCTTTTTTTAGACAGAATGTACATTACTGTCCACCAAATGAAACTGCCTTAAGGACTGAATGCCTAATATACTTTTAAAAGGCATGTAACTGACAATAAAAAAAAATAAAATAGAGAATTAACATTTAACTTACAATATGCAATAGCCTGCAATATCCTTCAAAGAGAAAATTACATTTAAAAGCCAGGAAGCAAACAATTTAGTGAAGGACCAGATTAAAATATTCTCCAACAGTCTCATAAAACATTGCAATATTTTTATTAAACTTGGTTTTACTCTTCCTTAGTTGCAACAGAGAGATCACAGGTATCAAAATTCTTAAAGCTCATTTCTAATCAAACAATAGCAAATTTCAGGCTTAACATTCAAGCCCAAACCCAACCCTGAGCCTGTTTTTTTTTGTCTTTATAGCAGTAGCAGCCACTCAGTGCTTAAGATAATCCTCATCTTCTAATTCTCTTTCCAGTCACCTTCCAGACAGTGGACATCTCTTTCTGATTAAGGTTACCTTTCATAAGGCCCCTCATCACAACTGTCCTCAGCACCAATTCAGACTGCACTGCATCCTAAACCCTTGAAATAATCTCCCCAAAGTGGTTTAATTTCACAGATCCACTACAGGGAGCTGTTTCAGGGCTCCTCATTCAAAAGTGCCTGTGTTTGAAAATCCAGATGTGAACTGCTCCAAGTGTCCCTCAGAGCAGGGAACAGAGCAAAATGCTGCTTTCAAAGTTCCTGTGCCCAGGAATGAGAAGGTTCTAGTCCTCTTATGTTTAGTTACTCATTTTATTTATATTTCCATCGTGCAAGAAAAATAATGAGTTGATGTTTCATGGTTAAGCACAGACTAATTTGTAATCAAACTTCCGAGCTGTGACATGGGTAAAGGAACTCCTGACTGCTTTGGTTTTCTATATACGAGCCACATGAATCTAATTCTGATCTATTCTTTGGGAATAAATGGTGTCTGCCTCACAAAACAAGACCTCTCAACCAGGGGGAAGCAGCCACAGTATGAAGGGCGTGTTTCACATGAGGTGCCACAGCCACGGGGGCCACTGCAGAGGATTTTCACCTGCCACAAATTATAAGTTATGGATTTAAGCAGTTAAGGCTTTGTGAAGAGTGGGAGCAGTTGACACAGGGTCCACCCTAAAAGTGAGTGTGAGGTGACAGACAACCCTGCAAGATCCCATGGGAGAAAGGCACGGGAAAGCAGCATCCCTAGTTTTATTCACCATTTGAATCTCAGAGGAATTACTATGCTACTTAGCAGTCCACCTTAATCAAAGGTGAAAAGATAAATAGTAATTCTCCAAATCTGGTCCAATTCCTTACCCAAAGACTGATTACTTGAGATCTGCAAAGAAAGGGTAAATTTAATCTTTCATCCAAATTGTAGCAGCTAGATAAATTACAGAAGCCCACATAAAATTGACCTTCAACCACCACTTTCTGATAACAGAGTTTCTCACCTTCTCTTTTATCAGATCTGTCTCAAAATTTCCTGCAGCAGAATTTCCCTATATTTAGAAACCAATCAGTGCCAGTAGCTGCAAGAACTGCCCTCCAAGCAATCAAGGGTGGGAAATACAGAAGTCAAGAAATCCAGTGAGGTAGAAATTTCTGATCAGACTTTAAAGGAAGCTCTCAGGAATCCACATTCATCCAGAAATTAGGAGGCAAACCTTGACTCTTGCAAAGCACAACCCAGTTGTGAGGATGGGAGCTTTCAGGCTAAATTTCAGAAATAAACAGGACCGTCAAAAACTGCTAAGGAAATTTTTAAAAAGTGCATGATCACTATGATTGAAGAAACAGTCCAGTAGGACACAGGGGAAACATGAAGCTGTTCTGAAGCACTGTATCACAGCCTAAAAGAATACTTATCTGGATACAAGACTGTTGATGCAGCAGTGGATCTGCAGCATTTGATCCCAGTATCTCCAAACACTTTGTATTTTGAGGACGCCAGAAGCTGAATTTTACCATGCACACAATGCAGAAAAGAAGGTTACTAAGAGAAAATGAAGCAATTTTTTATCCAGCTTTTCATCAGACTGAAACAGGGTAAAAGAGGGAATACTTCTCCCAAAACAGAAGGCATGGTGTTGCCACAGGAGTTTAGAATTACCTGATTTGTCTTAGGCAAAGCTGTTGGATTTCAGAATTGCACTCAGGCCAGTGAAAGGGTGAGACCCAATCAGCTGGGTACATCACAACAGTCAAACTAAAGACTGAGTACATGCTATGGACATTCCTTTATCAGACAAAGGCACATATTTATTCTGGGTTTACTTCAGTGACAGCACAATATGAACTAAAGGTGTGTCTATCTCTCACTCTTTCCATGCCACCAAGCACTTCAATACCGAGGTAACACAGCCACAAACAGGGGCAATTTGTGGCTGCACTTGCACTTTCTAAGAAACCCCTGAAGGAGTAACAGATCTTTTTCAAGACAGATGAAATCATGTTACTGTTAAAATGTAAGATTTATAGAAATGATGATTCTCAGGGTTCTCTGGGTTAAACACAGTGGAAAGTAAAAGCCATCCTGTAATATATTTCAGAAGAGAACTGACCTGGAACCAGGTGATTTAGAAAGCATGCTGAGGCAGAGAGGTGTTATCGAAGGAAAGAGTGTGTAGTACAGTTACACAAACTTTACTTGAATGCTGTCTTACAAGACTGCTGTTTTGCTAAATTAGATATTGTTAGCATTTTGCACAGATTATTTCAAGATGCAGCACATATTTATTAACTGCAGCCTGTGGCCTACTGTTGACTTTTTTCCAAATGCTGAGCTTTTTAATATCCAATTTTTTTACAAAATAGAACATTATGCAACCATTTTATTTGCAAATGGCTTTAGTTCTAATCACGAAAACCAGGCTAATCCACTTGCCTTCTGCAAAACATACACTAATATGAACCTATGCTTGCTTCTTATCTGCTACTACTTGGCTTCCAATCACTATTTTGACATTGGAAAACTGTATCTGTATTAGACAGAGTAAAATCCAAACAATCCTAGAAAGAAATAATCACTGCTCATTCTCAGAGAATTAGAAATTATAACAGTTGCTTTCTATTGATTTCGTATTAACACTAAATTTAAATTTCCATATTGCTCTCAGAAATGCACAACTTTTCCCAGTCAGAAACATCCACCCAAAAATTAACAACAGTTTTTCAATAGAAACACCTCTGGAATCTGCTCTTCACAGCCTCTCTCGTGTAAATTTGAAACTAGAAACTGTAAATATTTATATTTCACCATAGCTTTTTTATACTTCATATATAAATACCATAGTATTTATATTACCATAGCTTTTTTTATACTTCATGACACATCAGCAAAGTTCCCCTCAACAATTAGATAAGGGGTTAACAAACCAAACCAACTAATCAAAAAAAAAAAAAAAAAAAGAAATAGAAAAAGAGAAACCACAGAAAGAAGGTATAATTTCAGTTAAGGTCACAACAGACATAAGGCTAAAAATACACAAATCTACAGTCAAGTCTTAAAAAGGTTTCAACACCTCTCATAATATCACTCCTACAGCCAAAAAGAAGGGAAATCTTCAGCTCATTGACAACTCCCCGTGAGTTATTGGGGAAAACTGATAAAGCTTATTTTTATTTAACTAAACCAAAAGGAAATCATAATCATAGCCATCTACCTCTACATAAACCCCATTTTTTTACAACTCTGCTTCTGTCATCATCTTGCAGAACCCGTTTACATCTAGCAATAAAACCCCGTCCTATTAAAACACATGACAGTGCCAAAGGAACACAGCAACAAAACTCTTCCAACTTCAGCAACACCTTTCCACATGAAGCACAACACCGAGGAGATAAAACCTTGCATCTTGCTCAATAACTTCAAAAACCCAGCTCGGTGTGCAACTGCACTTTTCCAGGAAGGAGCCAGAACGTTCTGTGATTCCTCTTTTTTGACATGTTAATTGTTCTTCCACGCGCAAGGAGAAGGGAAGCAGCGGTGTGCCATATTTATTCAATGAAAGCTGAGCCACGGGGGTTGCAGTACATTCCTTCTCCAACATCAGCCAAATTATCTCAGTGCCCAACTTTTAAGAGGGTGCAATAATACTCCATCATTTGAGAACTCTGGTAGGCTTATGAATCATTTTAACAGCATGAAGGCAGATTGAGATCATCTCCCTGTTATAGGAACCTGGAGACAAGCGGTGAAACATTTCCATACGTTCTTACTCTCCCCAATAACCTTAAAGGGACACTACCACACTTCTCAGTCTTCATTTAGCATATACAGTAAGTTCTTTTAGGATTGAAAATGAGTTTATGTTGTGGCTAAAAAATAACCACTATTTTATATATATATATATATATATATTTTTTTTTTCTTAGGCATATATAAATAAAACTATTCTATATTATTTTATACATACATATAAATAAATATATATTTGTGTGTACATGTATATTCTATTCTACATGAATATACATATGTATATACATACATAATACATATATATACACACACACATATATATACATATGTATATACATATGTATATATATGTGTGTGTGTATATATATGTATTATGTATGTACATATATATACACACACATATATATATGTGTGTATTTAAGGCTCCAAATAAAGTCATTCTGTCTGCCAAGAAAAACCACACTCCCTGAAATCAGTTCTTGGGGGAAAAAAAAAAAAAAAAGCAGAATACCTTGGTAGCTATGAGAAAATGCAGGACACAAATACTAAATGAAGTACATTGTAAAAGTCCAGAAAGAATACAGAAGAGTCTCTTTCCATGTTATTACTAACAAAATTAGGCACCTATGCATACAAATTAACTGTGTATACAAACCTTCACATAGATACAGATTTTTTTAAATAAAATGAGAGAATCTTAGACACAACAGAGTGCTGACTAATGAAATAAAGGTGATAAATTAATTTAATTCTTAATGAGAAAGCTCACAGCCCTTAGAAAAATCAGTTTATTTATATACAAGATGGTAGACTATGTTCCTCACAGAAACATAATCCTTTAAAGCAGGGGTTTCTTGGCTTTTTTTTTAAAGTAATTTTAATTAGAAAGAATGAATCAAACACTCCCTTTCAAGGAAAAAAAAAAGCATCTAAATGTGAGGCTGCTGAAACACAGTTGAAATTTCATCTTGGCATTCGTAGGAAATTTGGATATTTTTAGGGAAAATACCTCCATTTTATTTTCAGTTTGACTCAAAGTAAAGCAGACTGAAAAAAAACCTCAATTTTATTTTTGGTTTGACTTAAAGTAAAACAGGCTTAAAATACAGCAACAGAAGGGCTGCCAATTTCCATTAGGCAAGCAATACTTACACTTCTCCTTCCAATATCACAACAGGAAGTATAACTGTGTTTCTAATTATGCCACAGAGGTTTCTCGCACTAAGAAAAAATAAGATCCAACGCATCTCTCACTAAAGTACTGGGTGAGGGTAAGTAGGTCCCTCTAAATGGCAGTTTGGGGAAGAGAACCATCCTCACTTTTAAATTTAACGTGTTTTCCCAGAGCATCAGGAATCGACGTTACCTCAAACTTGCACCCTCTTTGAATTTAAACAGCAAAGGATGGAAGGTTGCAAAGAGAAAATGTACCTTGAAAGAGCAAATGCTGAGTCAAGGTAAGGACGCTCCTGTATGAACTCTGTTTTAAAGAATGGGCATCTCCTTGTCATTAGTGCTTTAAAAATAACGTTCATTTTTCTTATTGCTCCCTAAGCTCAGCCTATGCAGCCGTGGCTGCAGATGTCACAGGAAAGCTGTCCAGTGAAAGCTTGGCACGTGGGTGAAGGGCAGGCAGGGCAGCAACAGGGGCTGAGCCAAACACTCCCCTCATCCTGCTCCACCACAGCCCAGCCACCCGCTGCAGCAGGACAGAACCCACCTGGCAGTGCCCGAGCTGGGGACAACAGAGACACGGGCATGGCAGGGTGCTTTCAGGGAGTGTATCAGAAGAAAGCAAATTAAAAAAAGAGAGTCATAAAAGATGACTGGCAATTCAGAGACTAAACTTCCAATAAGGTTTTGATGTGTTGGTAGAGGTCCCTAGTTTAAAAGCACATATTAACTCAGGCCATTCTGAGATCTACAGTCATATGATAAAGAGTTATATTTTTTATCCAAGTGAGATCTGCCTCAATCTGGAAACTGAGGCACCAGGTATCTCCTGACCCAGACTGCCACTGATACACAGTGTTGAGCAAACTCCAGTGACTTTGGCCCCTCTTTCCATCCACACATTCCCAGGCTCTGCATCACAGGCTCCTAAACTCTGTTTTACTACAGAAAACAGCAGCAGTGGCACTCAGTTTTATTACAGCAGGTGGCTCATTACCCAACCATATTCTATTTGTAGGTGAGTGAACTGGCAAACTGGCAGTCTCTCAACAGTCTTCAAGATTGTAAGAGATGCAACAAAAACTTCATTAATAAAAATATGCAGCAAAAGAACTTATATACTGACTGACTTCAGATCCAACCTAAACACCGGGCAAAGTACCTTTCCCTTTCTCTCAGAATAACAGAAATGCTCTTTGGTTCTTGAGTCATGAGGTAAAAGAAACTTCAAAAGTCATGTTCAAACAACCAGAGACATTGAGAGCAACTGCCCCGGGTAAATTTTTAATGCTAGCAGGAGTCACCGTTGCCAGGGAAGAAGCCTGTCACTGTGTGAGAACGACTAGCACCGGGAGAAAGCAGGTGTGGGATGCTCTTCCAGGCCCACTTTAAAGGGATGTCTGTCTGCTCTTGGATTGTGACAGACAGTAGCATCAAAGGTTTGGCAGGATGTGCCTGAGGGCTTCTACTTGATCCTTCTTTTAAAGAAGTGCCAACAAGCTCTGAATCATGGAAGGAAGCAGGCCTTACAAAATACATGTCCTTATCAGAATTCTTCTCCAATCTAGGAACAAATACAGTTGGAAGAGGCTCCAAAAAGGTAGGTTAATTTATAGTGACCATCAGTGTAGTAGTACACAGAATAAAAAGGAAAAGTCAGGTCCCCAGAGGGCCATATGGCCAATGAACACTTTGTGCTTCCCTGGCCATGATGCAACGTTTGAGTTTTGTGCTGTGCAAATCCTTCTCCTGAAAAACAGCAGAGCAGATTATCTGTTCTGCTTTCAGAGAACAGACTTAGAAATCTGGCACTCAGGAGTTCCTGGGAGTCCATGACCATGAAGGTCCAGCACTGGAAACTGGGAAATCAATGTCTTCCTGTAAGGTGGAAGAACGTTTCCATCAAAAAAAGATATTATTCCAAATGCAGGATTTCATGTCATTTTGTTTAGTAATTCACACAGTCACTTTGCATGCATGAACGGCACAAATACCTGATGAGAAAGTGAGGGTGAATTCTTTTATATGCTGCTCAAATAGAGAAGCTATTTTATTTCATGTAGTCTTTTTACTTCCTTCTTTAACATTTTGGGCAAGTGCATTTGCCTTAACACGTTTTTAAAGTAAGCTCAGCAAGATAAATTTTACAAACTGGCCAATCCATCTCACAGAAATTATGAAGATTTTGCTCACTTAACTCACTAACCAGTTTTTGTTGAGAGTAAGAGAGTCAGGTTTACAGATAGTTTTTAGTTTCAATGTGGCCACTACTTGACTCTTGTAGCGTGAGGATTTCTGCTTAACTTCCTCAACACTGATGGGTCAAAAATCAGATTCTGTTGATCAGACCCTTAAGAAAAAATCAGCAGCTACTTTATTTAGGCCTGCTACCTACTTTCTCCTTTATTTAACCATTCTTTCCATTTGATCATGCACCAGTTAGTGCCTTCTGTGTTGCAGAATTTCATCTACAAGAAATTCTTAGTGACGACACGAACATATGCCAATCCAAACTCACAAAATAGCAGAGAGAAGACAGAAGTCAATTCTATCTAGATTAATCAATGGTGTTAGGACATACTACAGGAACTCAGCAAAGGCAATACATACTGCTGATCTTATCTCTATAAAGATACAAGGAGACAGGGATGCCTTGAGATTGTCTTCTTCTAGTTCAAGAGTAACAATCTAAGGACTACTCAAAGGCCAACTGACCTAGTTTAAAATATATATGTATAAAAGACTGACATTCATGTGGCCAAACATAAGCTTTGTTTGCTTGATTAAATGGTTCTGTACAAATGAACCAGTCATATAAAACCAAAATCACAGTTATTAGTCACAGGAATTATTCAGCATGCCAACAGTATGGTATTTCAACAACAGCACTGAACAATACATTAATTAACTTAGTTTATTAAATGATGTGGGTATCCACTAATAAAGTGAAAGATTCATCATGTGCTGGATTGAACAGCAGGTACTGACTGAACACTGCCTCTTGGACATGTCACCCTTAGTGACATCTAAGATCTAATTGCAAAGGGCTGAGCACAATCCATTACATCTACGCCGAGGGCTCCACAAGAAGTGACACTAAGCAGACTGGGCAAGCTGGATCCAGGGGAAAATAGCAATCACAGGAGCAACTACCCATTAGCACATAGGGTTTGGTGAACAGAAGAGCACAGACTCCTACAGGCACAATTTCCCTCCTTTCTTCCTTCCATTCAACTTGGACTGAATGATTTTGGCACTGCCCAAGACATGGATCATATGGCTGAAATGTCAAACTCATAACCAGAAGATAATTTACAGTCCAAAATACATTTCAAAAAGAAATGTGACTTGCCTTTACACATGTAAATTCTTCCTTTAAACTGCTGTTGGCCATTTGGCCTAGAAACCTCTGCTAGGGCCAAGCAAATCCTGCTGTGAACACAGAATTGATATTTACAGCCTTCATTCTCTGTCTGCTTAGCCCTGGAAAAAAGGCTCAGAAAATATAAGGTAGTATTAAATGTCTTGAATCAAACAAACCTCCAAAATATTTAAGCCACACATCCACCATTTAAGATTATCTCTTTTGTTGTAGCACATGAGGAATGAACCACTACCAACCTGCAAAACAGTACACACAAAATTAATCCTTCTCAACATCATGGCACGAAGCCTAATTCAAGCTATCTGTACTACTGAAGAGAGTTCATAATTACATATAATAAATATGAACAAAATATAATCAGGAACAAAAAGAGCTAGGTTAGTTTTACTAAAACACCTGCACTGTCTGTATTTTGGCCAGTGAAGGACTCAGATGTGAGTGCCTCAATGCAAGGTTTTTCAATGGCCATTATCAGTGTATGGAAAGGCAACACTTTGCCAAGAATGCCCCTTCTCAAGCTGTCACAAGATAAATGAGCTCCATGTGGTTCTTTTAACTATGACAGTGACTGCATCCATTGAGGGTTGAGGCAGTATTTTATCTCCATTTGTTTTCATTATTATTTTCCTGTACAGCATCAGCCCACTGAAAATCATCGATCCACTCATTACAGCTGCAATTACTGCCAGTCTCCATACCCAGCTCTATTCAGCAGATGAGCAACAGTTAACCCATGAGCAGAGTAACATCCTGTGGAAAACAAACTTGGGACCACGTTTGAGGGTTTTGTAGAATACAGGCATCTTCAACAGCACTTACTTAAGTATTTGGTTAAACTCAGGCCAGCGTTTCATACTTCATTGAAATGTGACAGCAAAAGATAATTACAAATGAAAGACCCATTTATTCTATTTCTCATCTCTGTGTGCTTGGCAACTGAAGGTGAAAACATAGCCCTGGAAATGGCAACAGCCACACTACCACCTACCTGCTGAGAGCCCTGATAGAAAGCTCATAAATGTCAAAGAGATTTTGTCTTAAAAAAAAAAAAAAGCCCACAACCACACACAAACACAGGAATCAAAGAGAGAGACACAAATTGTTTAAAGGCTATGCCATAAAAATTGCCAGTCTGATTTTGATAGGATTTTTTTTTTAAACTGAATTCTAAGTGCCCCTTGATAGAGTGACTCGATAATTTGATAATTTGTTCAATTCAGCTTGATTACAAGTCTGCTACTTCGACATTATCTACTTAGAAGGTACTGAACCAGTACTCAAATGATTGACATTAAGAGTAGCAAATCACTTGACTGACAGACCCTGACCAAAAACGTAATTAAATCATTACATACATGGGTATTCCTACAGAAACAACCCTATGAGATATCACTGCTGGTCAAGAGAGCTGCCAGTGCTGAGTCTCACCTATAGCACAGATGGGCATTAATCAATGGGATACAAGAGCTCTCTCCAACAGCTGCACATTGGCCTCATCTTTCATATAAACAAAGCAACCCTACAAACTGTGAGACTTCTGCTGAGAAGGGAAGGAGGACTAAAATACAAAGACTAAATTAGACACCCGAGTGAAATGAAGTGTGTGAGTTAAAGAATATATACAATCAAGGACAGGTACTGACGCTGTACATGAGATGTGCAAGGAAAAACACAGGATAACAGATGCTGCAGAAATCCATTCCTCTCACTGTGCCACAGTCCTGCTGTAACGAGCCAAAAGCACAAAAAACCCCAAACAAACCCCAAACAAAAAAACCGACAGTAATGTTACCTCATGTTTTCCCCATCTTTTATCTTCTGACATTATCTTTCAAATGTTAAAATTTTCATCAAACAGTGTGATTTTAACGAGCTGGCTACTTTACAACTGCAATAATAGGAGACATAAATAAATTACAGTGCAGTTTGATTTCTTTGAAACTTATGCACACTCACGCAGGCAACTTTTTTGTTCTTTTTATAATTTTTTTTTTTCTTAAAGGAAATCATTAAGAGAAGCAGAGCATTAAGGACAAATGGCACTCAACACTTTTATAGTCACAGATTTTCCTATGATGATAATCACATTAGACTTGGTTGTTCTTCTCTGGTTATGGAAAATCAGCCATTTCCTTGGAGGGAAACTTAATAAATGTTCCACCACAAGGGAAAAAAATAAATAAAAAGAAATACAGTGAGAGCTTGTAAACCGGGAAAACAGGCTGCATTCCAGGGTTCCTGTGGATGAGGGAGCCCTTCTATCACAGCATCATCCAAAAGAAATAGACACTGCACATACAGAATGTAGGAGAGTCTCCAGACCTTTTTTAACTCTTGGTACACAGTTCCAGGAGCAGAGAAAACAGCACAGACTGACAACATCACCACCTTAAGACCCAAGGATAAACATGCTAAACTAAACAAACATCCCAAACTAAATAAACACCCCTCATCCTCTGCTGTCAAAAGCTCCTCAGCTACAAGGCTGAGGAGAAAGAATATAAAATTTCCCTAGTAAGTAGAGGGAAAATTCATGGTCCTTTTTAGTCCATGTCAGGTCTGCCTATTTAACTAGTCAGCAATCTTGCCTATGGTGGTTTTTACCACATTCAGAAAATTCTGTGGTTTGAGGTTGATTTGTTTGTTTGTTTGTTTTGGTTTTGTTGTTTTGGTTTAGTTTTTCTTCCTGATGTTGCTGTTTTGGAAGATACCATTTAACCTATGGCCTGAATGTTTTGACCTCTAGTTCCAAAATTTCATGTTCCAACAGGACCTTTCCATTCCAAATGTAAAACCCAAACCAGCCTGTTGCTATGCCACTGCTACCATGATGGTTTGTAATGCCACTTGTGTGCAATCCTTGTTATTCCACGCTCTTAAAAGCTAAACAGCTGAAAGAAAGGAGGAACACACAGTCCTGCCAGGAGAAGGGACTGCAGCTCTGAGAAAGCTGCTGTGAGGGACAACCTCAGAGATGGATAAATGCCACTGTTCTTTACTGTGCTTGTCACAGATTAATTCACTTGATCTGATCTGATGGGTGCACAGGGTGCTAACAGGAGCTTAAGTGCCACTGGCAATAGGAACTGATTGGTTCAAGAGATGTCATTATCTCTGGAAAAATGCATTGATAAAAGAAAATCATTGCAGACCAAGAGCTGATGGAAGTAACTGATATCACCATAATTTTTTCCTGTTCGTGTAATTCCCACTAATGCTCATATTTGAGCACATCTTTTATCACTTGAGCTGCTTCACTTCCCCAAGAACATCCTCTTTTCCTCTTGTATGAGTATTCCTATTGAAGTTCACCTATGTGGTGTGCTGACCAAGCAAGCACAATTCATGTTACAACTCACAGGGCTCAGTTAAAGAAGCAACAGCAAACCCCACATCCCACAGCAGCCCAACCACAGGAGTAAAGAGAACCCACCAGCTCTTTCCAGCCATTGTCCAGCAGGAAAATTATGGCACAGTTGCCATCAGAGAAACAGGGGGGGGTGACTGGCAGTTCATCCATGAACTGAGCTGGCAGGGAAGACCACCAGCCTGGCTGAGCAGAGAGCTTTGGCTGGAACTCAGGGGAAAAAAAGGGATTTTATGATCTTTGGAAGAAGGCACAGTCCTCTTAAACCTATGAGGAACCTCTCACTCTTTTTGCACACAAATTTCTATATGAAATCCCTAAAAATAGTAAGATCTTTTTCTTCCAAATTATTACATTCTGTGACACACAAAAATCTTCAGTAATTCTGCCATCAGAGCATATTTTCATGATTATCAAATAATTTTTCAATACAGTATGTACACATACTACCTCCATGCTATTTGTCCTTTCTACTATGAACATAAGATTGGAGCCTAACTACTTCATTTTTAGCACACTCTGCCTCCATAATGGCCACTATTATAATCAAGTGTTATCTGTACCACGATGATGTTTCTTAATTACATTAAGCCCCAGTGGAGCACCCCTATAAGAACCACTCAAAAGTCTCATTTATCCAAAGCAATAGTTACAAAAAATTCTAGCATGATAACATGCCAAGTAGCCTATCTAAGGAAAACACAGTTCAGTTTGGTTCATTTTAGAAACACACAAAATCAATTTCAAGCAACTGGAATTTATATTGGGGTAAAAAAAAAAAATAAATTGTAACCACATAGGAGAAAAGATCATCTTAATTAGCACTGCTGTTCTTTTCATTTTGTTGTTTAGGTTCTTTAGTCCTAAAGTTATGAAATTGAGTACTTCTTTTTTATACTCATTCAAATTATATTTATTTGATTTTAACTCAAATAGTGCTTTAAATTATTTTAATTTTAAAAATCCCGAAAACAAAGTTGGTACAATAGATGAATTTTGTGAACATTTTTAGAATGCATCTTCAAGAGCTGTTAATAATTAACATGATCAATAAAAGTTCTTACTTACTCGAGCACAGTGATTATCACAATTATTACAAGCCATAAATTTATTTCCCTGTAGTTAGGGGCTAATCCACATAGGCTGGTTCTTCACTGAAATGTTTCTCTCTTTTCCCTTAGAATTCTGGGAATAAACTACATCTTTAATTACCCTGGAGAGCAGATTACCAAATTACAAGCATATATTAAACAACAGCAAAAAGTAGTAACTTGCATCTTCTTTTCTCTGCTATTTTGACAGTACACCAACAATCATATAAGTGAAAGAAAACAATCTGTGAATTCAGGTGGTTGTTTTTCGGATCTCTTCCACATGCACCATGGGAATCTGCAAGAACTTACCTCCAAGTGAAAATTACATAATGACACTGTTAAATGTGTTAAATCTATTAATTAGTTGCAAATCCCATGTATCTGATGTGAGGAAAAAAAAAACCAAGAAAACAAAAACACACACACACAAAATTAAAAAAAAAAAAAAAAAAAAATCACAGAACCCAGATGCTTAAACTCACCGAGAAATTTAGGAATGACATAAGGCTTTTATAGAGCTCATTTAAAATAATTAGGATGTAATAACAACGTAGGGCACATGCAAACTCACTGCAAATACAGGATAATGCCATGTTTTCCCAGCTTCAGTAATTTCCCTCATTTTCCTCCATTGTATATGCTCGACAGAATGCTTACAGTCTGAAAAATGACTCGAAAATTGTACCTTTTATCATCTCTTATTGTTTCTCAGTCATTCCATATTGCATTTGTTTATCAAAGCAACTCTCACAGCACACTCACACCACTCCTGCCTTTCCTCTGTCTCCTTTCTGCCTCATTAGAGGATATTTAACAATATCAACCATCAATTTCCTTGTCAGGTTTAAATTAGGGTAGTTATTACCTGATCAATCAGTTCCTCATTCCCATCAATAACCGTTTCACACATCTCCTGCTTTAAGAGTTCAAACTACCTTCCCTTCTACTGCACTGTTATTCCATTCCTCCTTTTACTATGGCAGTATTTTGGATATGGAATGGCTTGGTTTGGCTGAGCATTTGTCACTCACAGCCACCAACTTAATCCTCCACCACTGGACGGATTTTGATTTTGAGTTGGAAATATTTCTTTTTAAATTAGGGATGCACACTGAGGCGCTGAACCTGAACACAGCAACAACTGGACTACGTAGGAGACACATCCAGACTCTCCCTACACAAAACAAACAGTGAACAAGGTCCATATCTTTTAAAAAAATGGACCAAAATTTTAAGGACCAGAGTTGCAAGTGTTGTTACATATTTATGTTCTTTGGTAAGTTTTGATAGGCTGATTATAATGCAACATTTACAAAAAATACAGATGGTATTTATCCATAGAAAACAAAGTATTGCAACTCCCTAGGAAAAAGAAATTCCTTCTTAAATAATCACACTGAATTGCTTACTGCATTACTTGATGGCTTTTACCCTTCTGCTTCCCCCTTTGGAAGCAGAACAATCTCACAAGAACTTCTAAGTCCATCACATAGATTAAGGAATCTTTTCTCTTTTCAAAATCTAGAAAACCTAGATTTTGATATCATGGATTAAAGTCTGACTTTATTGACATGCATAAATCAGGCATGACTTTGCTCTAGATTTATCATAAACTCTGAGGATACTTTCAATAACTCTTCCACATGAAATTCCGCTGTACACTCTGCATTGAAACATTCAGGCTAGGAAGAGAAAGTCAAAGTTTCACTGGCTTAAGAATAAACTGGCACCACGTGCTAATTTGTCTGTATTTCAAAAATGAACCACTACAAAAAGTCCTGCTTAGTTTAACAAATTGCTTTCTTGAGAACTTACCTGCAGATTTGTATCATACAGTTTGTACATTCTCACTTTCAAAGGAATACAACATACAATACATCAGGACAGAAGGTCAATAAAACTCCTTCAGATCAAATGGTTTTTTTTTAAAATAAATAGGTACATGCACTAAGAGTACATAATAATCTCATGTTAATATAAAACTCATAATAAGCAACCCCATTTCCATTCCTATATACTTAAGTTCTTTCTTTCTGCTAATTCATTTACTTTCTGGTTGTTTAATTTTTCTTGTAAGCTCCCTGCCTTACTTTTAAGGCTCTGTTTTAGTCTTTCTGCAATTATATTCATACTGTCAAAAATTGAATGGAGATTATTGGGTCTTTTTTTTCAGGTGATATATGAACTCCTAGATGAAGGCTTGAATATTACTCAATTTAGAAAAGCATTCATAATGCTCACTTCAATAATTTGCCACAACACATGTTTGCACAAAGCTATTTCACTCTGATAAATTGTACACATTGCTTTTTGAATCCTCCTCAGACAGTTGCTTTTGTTCAACTTATCAATACAGCAATTCTCATTTAGAGCTTAATTTAAAATCATACTTCTTTTAATGTCAATGTTTCTTGCTATATTTTCTTCCTCTGCAAAACTAATTAAATGAACATTTATTATGACTTTCTTTTCCAATTATTCATCTTTCTGTGTCGTGGAGTAAGACTGCAGTTGCCCTTCCCAAGAACTGAATCCTCCCAGCTCTATCAAGGACCATTTCATTTCCACAAATATGTATTTTCTCAACTTGCAAGCAATCATTTTACATAAAGGATCTTTGCATAAAAGAAGCAAACCAGAGTGGCTCAAAATTTCAGAACTAGCATTCTGTCTCCAACACACACTGTAAGGTTTATAATCAGAAAACTATCATATAATTTTACTCCAGTGCAGTCAGAGCCCCTTGACTGACACACAAAGACGGAAAATGAAACTATCTCAGTTGCAGTGTCTGTAATTCCTGATTCTGGCAACTCTTTCCAAATCAACTCTGATTATTAATTGTTGAGAAATAAGGGAAGTCATGGGAACTCACAGATATTATGTGTGAGGCACAGCTCCCTGAGCCCTTTCCTACACATACACACAGTCACAGAAAAGAGGAAAACACAGAAATAGCCATTTGAAAAAGCAGCCATGTAAAGTACCACAGCATCTTTTGTAAAAATAAAAAAACAAAAACAAACCTGCAGCAACTGAAGCGTGACATGCACAGTGCAGAAAGAGAGAATTCCAAAAGGCATGTATTTTCACTGTGCCAGTTTGATGGCATATAATTCCTGAATCCACAATGGATTCTGGAAGCCTATTCAGCCAGAGCAGCAAACCAGAGCACTAAGCTTCAGCACTTCGAGGACCACTGGTCTCTGACAAATTTGTGACAAAAAAATGTCACAGTTAAGGGACAGAAGAAAATTTTAAGTTCACACCAAAAACTGCAGTTGAAGGCACTTTCCATATTATGCAATTATTTGCTCACCACTGAGGAGCAAAGAGAGACTTGTACCACAAAAGCAGCTCATCCATGGCAACAGTTCACGTTTGAAGAAGCTGCAAAATCACCAGAATGAAAAGCTCCAGTTAAAAGAGCTGACTAATGGCTTTAGGAAGAAGTAGCATCATAAAGCACAGAGAAACTGCACTCAGAACTCAAACTGGCAATTGTTTAACTGACAGAAATTACTCTGGCCCTTCAGATAATGAAAAATGCACTAAAACAGAGACAGAAACAGGTCCAGAGTACCTTTCAATGCCAGTATCCTTGCAGGATCCCATCCAGCTCTTCTGTAAGTTAACTGCAGAATTTGATGGAAGACCATCTAGAAATGTTATTATTCTTACAGTGATATAAAAAATTTCAGTAATGGCCTAATTTTTAATGGTAAATAAGACCTGGTTCACATGGCAACAAAGACTTATTAATCAATTTACCCTCTCATTAGCAAGAGGTGGCACAGAAAGGTTTTGGATTGGCTGATAATGGACAATGAGAACACAGGACACAATGCAGGAGGCCAAGACTAAACAACAACCCATGGCTTTTTCTGAGCTCTCTCAGCACTGATGCTCAGGACCAGCAATTTTTAATACTACACTTCATGCAGTTGTTATCAATGACCAACAGGAGACAGAGCTGGTTATCACCAAGAAAAAAGCTGGTTTTCACTTCCCTCAAAGAAAATAACTTAAGTGTAAGAAACTGTTGCAACAGGGAATCAAGTGACAGTCAAAGCCTTGAGACAGCACAGAATGACACCAGACAAAAAAAAAAAAAAAGAAATAAAAATATTGGTTTCTATCACTTTATTCATCTGCTAAGAAACACTAATGCAATGTGTATAAATCTGTTTTAATATTCACCATTTCAAGATTTTAGAAATGTATTTTAAAAACTGATGCAGGGAATTTTGTTACTGAATTGTATCCAGTTTCCTGTCCATAACACCACTTTATGAACACACCCAAATCAACAGGCACGTTTCCCTTCTCTTTGGGAAACAACTAGAATGCTAAAGTACAACAAAACCTGGAGAAAATTCCAGCATTTTCTATACACTCTGAACACTGGAACTGAAATAGAACTCATTTTTGGCTTCCAATTATTAGGCTTCCTTAAAACTAATTAAACTCAAATATTGTTTATCTTCAATCAATTTCAATATAATGGGAAAGAATTTGATACTTTATTTCTTTATCCAAGAGCAAATACACAGCACAGTCTACAAGAGACTGCCTCAGAGACCTCATACAGGATTATGTACAGTTACACTACAATCTTACCAAACTTTATCAGGTCCATACACATTTTCAGTTAATTTTCCCAGTATTTATATTAATTTTTCATGCAAACTCAACGTAACCATTTTAAGGGAGATACTGCTAGAAGATTTAGTAGAAAGTAAAATGTGTAAGCTACAAAAAAACCCCCCAAAACAACATATTCTTAAATCTTTTATGATGAAACCTTGCACTGCTGATTTTTCAACAAAATCTATTCATTCTGTGAGCAGTGGAAGTGATGAAATTCAGTTGCTGATAAGATGCATAAGGTATTTGTGTGTGCTTTTTTTATTGATTGACTTTGGTGCCTTCCAAGCTGCATTTCACCAATGGACACTTTTCTAGAGCTGAGGTCTTTTGAAATCTCTTCCCTCTTCCAAGAGGTCCCCTTAATACAAAAGCATTTAAAACTCTCTCTGCCACCTTGCAGGAAATCAGTTCTCTATGAGATCTCTCAGCCTCTACTCAAAGTCAGCAGACAAGACAAAAACTTCATCATTTAGGTTGAAGTTGACAGAGAGGCAGAAAACACCAATTCCTAAGCCTTGGTATCTCATACACAGAAGCTAAAAATGCCACAAAAATCAACTTTTCAGTCCTGATCTCTGCTATTATCTCTATCTCCCAAACTCACATAAAACAACGTGATTTGGGCTGTTTAAACTGTAAAATATATTAAGTAGGATGCATAATTGTAATTTAATCACTAGTGCACTAACGAGCTGAGGCAAAAGGAATGGATTGATGTTCAATAGCTACATTTTTAAAAACCGACTTTTTTGTTTAATTGGTATTTCATTAGTTGTGCTATATACAATTATGCAATAAAACACGAAATGAGACATAATTCAAAAACATAATTTAAAACTCTATTACGCAGTTTCTTCTACAACAGCTATTAATTTTCAGACGGCTCCCATAAAGATTTACTGCACTAAATCACACCAGGAAAGAGTGAGCAATCCTGATTTACATTAAAATAGAAGAAAATGCAACAGCTCTGACATTTACCCAAGTACCCAAGTTATCCTCAGGTACTTGGGCTCATCTCTCATTTCAGTGATTAAGTTGTTCAGAGGAAAACAGCTCCTACATGTCACATATAGATCAGCCTGCTGCTTGCCCAGTGAGCTCTCTGGCAAATCTTTCTGATGTCCTGTGCTAATGTGCAGTTCCTAATGTATGATTACTGTGACAGCTCAGAAACGTGGCAGTGAAAGGGACAGCAGAAATAATATCCTCCAAATTAATGTAAAAATATCTCAACAAATATTACAGTAATTATTCCACTCAGGCAGACACGTTCCCTTCAAATAATGTCACCAACAGAAGCATCCTGGCTGGAAGGGCAAAGGAAGGAGGTACAAACTTCTGGAACACTCCACAATGTTCCTGTAATATCAGTAGTCCAATTTGCCCATTTTTACATGCATTTGATAGTTACAGAGCTTCTCATTTTAATGTACATGAAAGAACATTTTGAAACAAGAGTAATTTCTACTTTGTTGCACGTAAGAATAAACACAGTTCTATGTAGTTCTCCCTGAAACAACAGGGAAAATGTTTGTACAGGTGAAGGAACCAGACTGGAGATGTGTTTTCCAATTGCAGTATTTTCATTTCCACAAGATGCAAAAACTCAGCATGGAGTTCTGTTTAGCCAAATACATTTCTCTTTAACAGACCTCAAAAGTTTGCTTTAAATCTGTTAGCAATTCCACTCCCATTCAAAGCATTCTAGTGGAAACTTAACATTTCAGTAGATACTTAAGTTCTTTCACTAAACAAAAGCCTTTGTACTCTTCAGATTTTTTTCTCTTAGTGCTCTTCCAATCAAAGGAAGCAATGACAAGAATGATCTTGTCTTCTAAGCAAAGACAAGCTTTGATCACTCTCATTCAGGAGATACTTTACCGGGGTTGGAGACTTTTGCTTTGCTTTTGCCTTCTGCACTTCCAGATTACGCCCAAACAAACAACTCGCGCGTTTAACTATCACAGAGATAGTCTCAAAGCAACTTTTACTGTTTTACAGTAAAAATTTGGAGTCCTCAAGAACCACAAAATAGGAAACTGTAATCTTTTTCCTGAACATTATCTCACAAAATTGAGCTCTAGACCCTGTAGTACAAACTTCAGCACACACCACTGTTAAAAAAACTCAACAGGAGCCTTGCAATTCTCTGCAGAGAAAGGTAACCTTTTGCAAGGCAACCTTTTCCCAAATAGAATTATGCCTTTCTAAACAGCTACACGAAGGCTAAGGTAGCTTTCCATATATACAATGAAGATACTTTACATTTGAGATCAATAAAGAAATTGTCATCAAAAAAAGTGTGTGCTGTTGTCTAACAGAATTGTAACAACGCAAAAGTTTTAATTAATTAGACATTGAGGAGCCATTTCTCAGCTTAGACAATCCCCCTCTTCCCATCCTGCAAATTCTTACAAAGATAAAAATCTGGTATGGCTCCCTAAAAGTCAGGGAAAGGCTCAGCTGGAGCCCTGTGGATCACGGGTGGATACAGGTAATGCAACCTGGAAAACCTGAACAAGGACTGACATTTGCACCAACCAGCCAAAAAAGCTGCACACTTTGCTTTAGCACAGTGAGCAATTCATGGAAACTATTCAGCACGGGAAAACTAAAGTAGCAGACTTGCAAGGCACAGCAACAGCAGCTGAATTACCAACTCCAGGGTATTTTATATGCAGAACTGGGAAGAGCAGAGAGCCCCTCGCACCACAAACATCAAGTGTCTGCCTTTCATCATTTCAGCTCAGCCAACACCAGTTTAAGGTGTCCTATCAAATGTCTACCTTCAAATTAAATGTATTTTATCTATATTTATTAAAAAGAAACAGGTTGATATACAGTGTCTGACAAAAAAAAAAAAACCACAACACACTATCTACAGATTCTGACAGACAGCAAATCAAAATAATTCAAGCAACCAAATGCACTTTATGGAAGTGGCTTATTTCACTCTGTAGGCTAAATGTATTTTGAGGAAGGATTACATTTTGTTTGGCAATTTATTTTATTGACAAAACGTATTTCATCAGATATTGCTTCACATTTTGTAGACAAATGCATGTTGTCAAATTCCCCATTTCCTTTGGTGGATGAAAAGTATTTCTCCACAGATTCTACACTTCTCTGGAGAGCACAATGAATTCCACACAACAGTAGGTTCTGTGAAGGTGTTTGTATTATAAGTTCACTTAAAATAGTATTATTTTTAAAACTATACCTGGAATATATAATGAATAAAAGGTTTTAGTATTGATATGTGGGTGGTTGTGATCTGTCACAGTAATCAATAATCATTACAGTAAGGTAAAAAGATGAAAAATCAATATCTAAGTAACTTTGGGTTCTGTGATTCTAATTTATGAAATGGTTTTACTGAAAATTTACCCTCAACTCAGAATAACTAAGAGGATTTAGAAAAGCCATTGCCAAACATTTGAAGACAATTCCTTTCTATTACTTACTTTCCGATGAATTTTCTTTTACTAGAGGAGTACACACACATAGTGTCACCAAAGAACCTGTTCTAACACTATGACAGAAACTAGACACAATTTAAGGCAATTATTTCAGATTATTTGTTAAAATTAAGAACAATCAAACTAACCAAAACAACCCTCTCCTGGCCCCTAACAAACCATAGATAAAACATGCACTTGTGACATTTCAGAAAAAAACCTACCAGATATTCTGAATATTCAGTCCATTTAAAGAACACATTTAACTTCAATATTCTCACATATACTTCAAGAATACTAACTTTACATGTGTAATTTCTGCTATTACCAACTGTAGTAACTTCAAGTTAAATCAGAATTGAACTTGAAACGTGAAAAATTGTGTCTTATTCTCATTAGCATTACACTGAGTGGGATTCATTCTTTGAATATCAGAGAGTTATTCTTTGTAAGAAGTCTTGTCTTTAAAAATAACTTGTGGACAGATCTTGTAGAGCTGCAGAATTATCAGTGATTTTACCTTTAGGGGTAATTTATTGAGAATGTTTAAAAGACCCTCACTTGTTATGGGAGCATTTGAAGAATTATGTCCATTAAACACCCGTGGAAGCACTGCCACTGAGAGCATCACCTTTATCAGGCACCCTGTCTGGTATTTCTTTTGCAGACTCTTACTCTTTTACTACACTTTCATGGTAAGAGAATTAGCCATTTTCTTGTAATTTCTATTAGAAGTAAGCAAACCTATGGACAGCAACAGAGAGCTGGCATACGGAACCTAAACACACCAAGAGCATGAAAGAAACCTAAAATTTCCTCTAAAATACTATGTAGGAATCATCTACATTTATTTAGAAAGAGCACCAATATGTAAGCAATGATTTGCCAAAATCCAGGAAACACCAAGACAGCTGCTAATAAGGGAAATTTTGCCTTTCAGTGAGGACTAAAGTGGGAAGAAGCAGCAACAAGAAAAAAAAAAATCCTTTTAATATTTGAGGTCGCTGGATGGTCAACAGAAGAGACAGCAGGTAAGTGAATTTTCTGCTCTTCTCACACACCAACTCACTCTTTTTCTGCCTTGCAGTCACAGAATTTTAGACCCTCCTAGAGAACACTAGTGCAGCTTGCAAAGAGCCATATTAATGACTATTATTTCTCCGAGTGACAAAGTGCTTCCTCACTGCCTTATTTGCAGCTATCATGGAAGAATTTACACCATCTCCTGCTCCCCCCCAAAAAGGCCTCCTACTCCAAGAATTCAACTAGAAGGGAGTCAGCATCTAACCTAGTGAACCACAGGGGAGAGTTCACAGGGGAATGCACGGCCACAGAGTTCACAGACCTGTTTTAATTACACAGGATGACACCGGCAGTAACATTTCATTTAGCTCCTCGTATTTTATAGGATCAATACTTGTTTCAACTGCAATAAACTGAGTCAACTCAACACTCAGTAGGAATAACCATTTACTTTAGCAGCCAGCAGCAGGCAAGGACTCTGCCTAGGGAGAAGCAGACCCACCACCACAGCCCATGATGCCTCCCTGCCTACAGAGCCAGACACCAGGGCTTTGTACTTCTCCAAGACTCTTCCCTGTCATTTCTCAAACGCTATCCCAGCCTACAGTTGATGAAAGCTTTCCCTCTGGAGGTCCTCCTGCAGATCCCTGTACTCCTCACCCAGCCACAGAAGTTACAGGAGGATGAATAGACAATTTCCACTGAAACTCAGCCTTTCCCTTTCCAGCCCTCTCCAATCCATGTTTCTTTATATGCTCACAGCAACCCCCTTCCTGAGGAGCTCTGATGCCTCACTCTCAGCATACCACAGATAAAGACAATCTGCACTTCCTGAGGAATTGGGAGTGGGTTAATGTTTGTATTTTGGACTACCCTGCACATCCAAACTGGAATGCAGATGGCTTCCACTATTGCCTTAGGAAAACCTAAGGGGGAGCACGGTCTGCTATCTAAAACTCCCAGGGAAACAGCACTTGGGCAGTTGCCCATCTGTCTGATGTGCTGGCCAGTGAAAAGGATTACAGGCACAGTTTACTGCTCACTGCTCCACCCAGCTCATCAGTTCCTCCATGGAGGAAGTTCTCAGTGTTCTTGGCCCTCACATGCTCCAGATGGTTCTTTGGTAAAGCTTCTCAAAACCATTTTTGCCACCAACGTGTGCCAGAAGTAGTCTCAATCAGAATTATTATTTTCAGGGTTGGGAGGAGACAGAAAATCGAAAGCATCAGGGAGAGTATAAATGTGATTAAAGGCTGTAGCATAGCTGTAACCTTCTTTATTTTTTCCTTCTGTAAGTTTAGCCAGTTCTTGGAGTAAAATTCACATCCAAGGTTTTATTTTCTTTTTCCTGCTGTACACATGCAAGAAATAGGAGAACATGCTTGTAAGGGGAGGGGAGGAAAAACCCAAACAAACAGAAACCAACCAACCAAAACAAATCCATACCAAAACCAAATAAACTAACAAAAACCTCCACAAGCCAGAAGAAAAACCACAAGATATAAATGCCGCAGAAGAATCCAAGAAAATGTGCTTTGTGGCTTTCAGTGTGCAAATCCACTCAAACTTGGTACTAAAATGTGTAAAATGACTGACATGGCTATTCATTTCATTGTCTCCTCTGCTGACCATCTAGAGCCATTTCACTGTAGAAGGTAATCAAACTGGTAAAACACCAGTAGTCCTCCAGTAAATCTACAGTATTACTTATGTTTGAAATACTTGCAAGTGGATTTAAAATCTACAATCATGATCTTTCCAGGGACAGAAGTTAAGCTGGCCATCAGATGTCAATGGCCTAAAATTAGCCTTTTATCAGTCTGGCTGCACCTCTCCTCTTCAAACCAAGATGATACAACACAGGTCTGGAATTACACGTTGCTGGCGAAGAGCAAGGCAAAAGGGGCATTGGATAATTCATCTTTTTCCATAGTGTCCATCATTTTCTCCCCATCCATCAGCAGACCCACGAACACTCAACGTCCTTCTGCAATAAGCCTACGTTTCTGTAAGGCCCCTCCTTGGTGCTCTTGCTAACCTTTGCTAGTTTAGCTCCAGCTGAGCTTAAGACTTCCCAATTTCACCCACCTGAACAATGTTTTCTCCCCTCAGCACTGTTACTAATCTCCACATGATGAGCTGAGCAGGTTAGCACTACCAAGAATGAAGTTCCATTTTTTTGCACTAGTTTTCAAGCAGATCTGCAGGTCCATCCACATGCAATTAGCTTAAATGACAGCACTCAGGACTAGGGGAGCAGCAAAGGTCCTTCCCTCTGCAAATTCCAGAGGCAGGTTTGTTTCTCTTGGCTTACAGAGACCAGTTCATATCTTGATCTTGCCATCCCAGCTCATGTCTTTCTAAACCTCACATGTGCCCATTTCCTGTGAATTAAGAACACACTCTTGGCTATACAGGTGAAATTACAGATCAGTAAACCCTTTTGAAATCAAACAACAGCTTTAAATGGTGTAATCAATATCTACAGAAAAATATAGAGTAATTTGAGAAAGAGCATCACTCTAAAACCAAGCCCATGTTTTGAATTAATTATACTGTTTCATATTGTAAATTGATGTACAAAAATATATATTTGTAAGGCCATGCATATTTAGTTCTTTGTCTTCAAGGCAAACTCTTCACCGACTTACTTTGAAGTAGCAAATAACTAAAACATTAGGCACACATTGATACTACATATCTCCTCAATAAACCAGAAATAGTCAAGCTCACTCTTGTCTCTGTCACACAGGAAATCACACAATAAATGCACTATAAGAGCAGATAGATTATAGCTCACCTAACCAGTACAGGTTAACTAGATAGCTATATTTCAATTAAAGAAAAAAAGGCAATTGTTGCATGTCTTATTATCATCCTAAACCATCTTGGCAACAATTAATAGCTACCCTATTCATAGAAATTGCTTTCATTATTTTTGAAGCAGCTTCTTTCTTTGAATGTAATGACTAAGAGAAAAGAAACATCTGTTTCTGTTGCTAAGGAGATTGACTAAAAAAAAAAAAAAAACAAGATAAAGCAAATATTTAGAATATTTTTTTAAGAAAGAAAAATTCCTTTCACTTGGATTTAACTACTTGCTTTATAACCAGCAGCACAGCCAGCTATGATATAACAAAGCACCAGTGTGTTCTACTGCAATATATTCTGCATATTTATTCTGGGACAACATAGCACAACAAATGAAGATGCCTGGACACATCCACCAGCATCTCTGTGTCTTGAGGAGCTGCAGATGCTCATCATCAGAAGTGAGTATCTGCATAACAAGCTGCATTTCTGCTAAAGTGAGGGCAACTTCAACTGTCTTGAAAGGACATGACAGCTATGACAAAGCTAATATTAAAAAATAAGAGGATTCAATCTTATAAAACAACAACAAAAAAATCTCTCTACCGGTAGGCAGGTTGTTTTAATGCACATGTTCACAGCACTGTAATTAACCTCATGTTGTACAAGCAGGGACCAGATTGCCAGGGGGGATGAAAAGGTAGGTCAGTCAGGATGGGAATGAAGTAAAGCTGCTTCTGTTGTACGTGCTCAAAAAGGCAAGGTTATACCCATCTGCCAGTAAAATAGGTGAGCAGGTGCAAGGTTAAAACAAAATAAAATTCCAGTTATGTTGAATTTATAATTTTAAGTTATTCTGCTGAAACCCAGGCTTAGAAAGTTAGGCATACTTTGGTTTTCTGCAGTAGACCATGAGAGGCAGTAGCAGTTATACTGTTTTTCCACTTCAGGTCACTGTCAAGGTACCAACATTGTGAGACATATTTATGTAAATTAAAACTTGTATAAGGCACAGTGACACTGCGAATAAATAATAGCTTGAAGACAAGTAGCAAACCACAACCTTCCCTGCATACAACTTCAAATTGAAAAAGAAAATAAAAGTGTAGAACAAATAATACTTGGATTATGAATCACCTTGCCTCACAGACCTCCTGGAATTGCAGCACAATCCTGTCACTCCCCCATGCCCCACTGACATGTTTTTCTCCTGCATCATTAGTGCCCTTGGAGGACTCCCTATTACGCAAAACTGATTTATCCTTGCAAGGTGTCCTGCTCACTCCGTGTCTCCTTCCCTGCAGTCAATACCAGCCATCTCCAGGATGACATCCCAGCCTTTCTTCAGGCTTATTGTCACTGATTCATGTCCCAGCCTCAGCAGCAAATACATACAGCTGTCAGACAGTGCTGATGGGGGGAGCGCTTCATGTCTGCGAGTGCTGAACATTTTGATTCTCACTGCGGTGGCAGTTTAGCTCTTATCTACTTCTTCTGTTTTCTTTCTATCAAACCTGGTTTTTTGAAGGTCCTATCCAGGCAGATCCAGCTTGCTGACTAAAAGTTCACTTGTAATTTGATTCGAGACTGGTTCAGAATTGGAGCGTGTTTTCCAACAGGCACTGAAAGCCTAATGAACCAGTCTGTCCCTGCTACTTCTAGAAGCACAAACAGCACAACGAAAAGCAAAGGTAAAACCTGAATGGAAACATCTATTTACAAATGTTCCCTTCTCCTAAAGATTTTTTTTTTTTATTTAAATACACAAAAATAAACTGTTCATGAAGGCAAAGGCACCAATCTGGACTAGAATGAATGGAACCGAAACGCAGCTTTATCTACTCATTCCTCATATGTGTGCTCTATTCCACCAAAAACATTTATCAGACACCTACAGAGTCACACTACCTCCAACTCCAGTCACAAAGTAATTACAGACAGAGGGTTTCTTCCAAGAAGGATGCTGACTGTGAACCTTTTCACCAGGTAGCTCTGAAATAGTTCAGTTCAGCATTCATCATCAAACCTGAAGGGCTACATCATTCTCAGGGACACAGAACTTCTCTTGAAACCCCACCAAGTTTCCAGGATGATTTCAGAATTGGTTGCACAAAAAAATCTCGAATTGCCAGTACTGAGTTTTCAACACAGGAAAGAAGGAATGAAACCATAAATAAAGGACAGATTAACGAGAGCACCACAGACAGGACTTTACATTTTTCTTCATGTCAGATACCCTTATTCAGTGCTCATAGCAGGTCACAGAGACTATTCATTGAGCACCATCTGTCATGGGCTATAACTCTTTTCTTTGGGCTCTCCAAGGACAGACACAGAATGCACAGAATGTCGTTTCAAGAGTTTCTAGGCAAGACCTGTCCACTTCAGCCTCACTTCAAGAAGCATTCAGATAGTTATCCCAATATTTCCCTCAAGTTTCCACCCTAGGCCAGCCTGAATATCTACAGTATTTCCACCCCACTCTTTCACCCACAGTCCCACACTCCCATAGAAGCCAAAAGATGAGTTTACTTTGTAAATATTTTTCCCCCCATAGAGCCTTTTTCACACAAAAGCTCATATCCCACTGAAGTATATAGACAATGTCATGGCACAGAATGCAAAATATTGTTAGTAAAATCTGTACCTAACTACAAGAGAGTTCTTATGAAATAGCAAATACTATCAGCATCTATTTACCAACACTCAGCTTTATGTGCTACATAATAGCCAGTCAAAAAGAAAAGGACTTCAAGCATCTATTTCTCTCTGCCAGTACATTTTTACTTGAAATTTAGTGATAATTTGGTATTTTTATACAGTTAGTTTTTCCTCACTACATCTTCTCAGTCTGAATACTCACCTAGAGTCCACTAAAATATTTTAAGATACAGTAATCTTTTTTTTTTTCCCCAAATCACCCGAGACTTACTGTTCTGCTTGAATTATTCCCATCTTCCATACATCTGACAGAGGCCTGAATTTATCCAAAATAAGATTCAATCTCTCATCTGCTCATGCAGGACTTAAGAAATGACAGTGCTCCATCTATTTCCTCACATCAAATCTCATGTTTTAAAGAATGCTGCCAAATAAATTTCTCTCCCTAAGGCCAATGTGTGGGCATATTTCTTGATAAATATAAAGCCACTACTAAAAGTAAATAGGTTAAACCCCATTAATATTCTACTAAACTCCAAAACAAGGACAAAAATATACAGAAATATTATTTCTTCTTCTTTAAAATATACTTTAGTCAAGCTAGTACTTGGTGATATGGCATAATCTAAAAAGCATGGACATCATCTTAATTCTACTTCTGTAATCATCACATTACAATGATTCATTTTAATTGCATATATATCCTTGCTCTTTTGTCATGCTGAAATATGCTGATAAGTCCAGGAAGTGTCTATTTTACTGTATCTATTTAAAAAAAAAAATTAAAACAATTTTCTGGTGCCTTTTTTTTTCCTTATTTGGGATACAGACTTTAGCCATGGGGTGAGGAATGGGAGGACAATACTTTAGCAATACTCATTTATTGGTTACTTTATAATTTAGAGTAATTTACTCTAAGTAAGTAACAGGATGGTAACCTGCCTTTGCTGCCAAAATAGTTTCTTAGGAGAAAAATCAGTAACAGAAGATATGTTGGTTTTGTGGCTCCATTTCTGAGTGCTAATATTTTACTTATCAAATTCTGGTTGTGAGTTGGTTACTTAGGAAATAAAAGATACAAATACTCAAAAATATACTTTCTATACTTTTCTTCCCTTTAAAAATAATAGCAAACTAATAAATCAAACATATAGAGGCATGCAAGTCCAACAGTAACAAGAGGGCTATTTCAGCAATATTCTCAAGTAGTTTGGGCTATTCATACCAGTGGAAGTTTACAGAAGGTTTACAAACCATACAGAATATGCTGTTTTATTCAAGCAGCCCTAAAAATGCCAAAAAAACTTGCATCCTCAAGACCCAGGACTAGAGAAGAGCACACAAGCTGGCAATGATTGAGAGGCTGTTTTCTTCCCACTCACGCAGAAAAAGAGAATTTACTATCAAGACACAGAGAGCCAAGAAACTGAATCCTCCCTTGAGGAGAAGTCCAGGAAGGCTTTGGTCAAGAAGTTAAACTTGCTTTTTCTTAAGGTAGTTACTTTCCAAAGGCTTTGATCCACCAGGATGGGATGACAGCAGCCTTTGTTGAAAGGAAAAATAAATAAAAGCCCAAAACAAAAAGCAAACCTAACAAACATGTTGAATGTTGATGTCACAACCACGGCCCCTGAGGAACACAGAAGATGCTGGAGAAGGACACAATGGAGGGAAACGAGTCTCAATATTTGTTTGGGAACTGATGGTGAGTCTCTGTCAGTTGGATAAAGAAGAACAAATCAAAAGGCAGAAACAGGCACTGCTCAAAGGCTGGGCAAACCACACAGAAAAGAAGTTACCAGCACCTCCTCACCACAGCAGCAAATACACAGGAGCCCAAGTTTGAGGAGTGAAATAAAGAATGGACAGTACTGACTCACCAATGTGAAGTACAAACCTACAATAAGCTGAAAATAGATGTCACTAGCACCCAGGACAGAACCCAGGACAAATTCCCAACCCCAAACTTAAGGAAACCTAAGGAAAATTCGCTGTGGCATGCGAAGACTGAACATCTCCCAAAACCCCCAAAATGAAGCCCCAAATTCATTGGCATAATATGCTCCATGTCATCTTGTGGTGCTTCTGTTCTTCCCCCATCCTGGGGGTCTGTGAGGACTCCTCTCTAAGCTGGAGGAACTGGTGGAACTCCACAGCTGGGGAAGGAAAGTCCTGCTCCTCACAAACATCACAAAGCTCCCAGCCTGTGCCTCACCCAGATCCAACCCACACCAAACTCCCACAGCCACGCCATAGGAACCAATAAGAAAATTTTTTTCTTCTATACCTGCAAATCCTTGCAGGCCTCAACATCTTCTAGCACAATGCAAATAAGCAATATACAGGATGTAGCCACCGGTTGGAAAGGTTTAAGCAGGAACATTCCCAACCTTAATTACTGCAGGGAATTATGCACTGGGTTTCACATTCAGCTTTGCTCCTGACCTGCTGTCTGACCCTGGGAGATCACTCGGGGTTATTTTAAAAAAACAGGGAGCAAAAACAAACAAACCAAGAGCACAGTAGGGGATTTGAGACTGAGCTATCAGGTGTGTTGAAATTTTCACCCAGGACCTACTTCTGCAACCTCTCCCTGACAAACTGCTGTTGAGATACAGAGCAAAAGTGAGAGCTTCTGGACCAGTTTCTTTTATCATCTAATGTTTGTCTTCCAGGAATTTTGTGTGAGATGTACTTGTCAATCTGTTCTTTAACTATGTGAAGATGGGCTGTGAAGATCCCTTAAAACAAACACATGAGCATGTACATAGAGCATATACAAATAACATATACATAGAATATATTGATGCATTTAGAATAGTCAAAACAATTTTCAGGAATCCTCTCATATTTCTGATTATACAGAACTCACAGAAAACTGTCATGAAACTCAGACTTGTAAAACAGTAAAAATAAATGGAAAAAACTCCATAATCCCACCAGATTTTCTCTCTCAGTATGAAGAATTACTTAACCAGAAGTGCTTCAGTATTTCTCATTTTAATTTTCTTACACTATATAAATTGTGAAAATTTAAAGATTCAGACTCTTAGAGTAATTTGCTTTATAAGTATGGAGCATAGATCTTAATGGTCTAAAATCTGAAGAAATACAGTCCTGGAGACAGAAATTAACCTTCCAGTAGAAAATATGGAATAAAAACCAACTGATCCACTGCAAACAATGCAGAACAAAGTGCGAGTGAAAGAATTCCTTTGGAATTTGGTGCTTCCCATATCTAAACCCCACAATTTTTCCAAGTGAAATAATATAAAATGTTACATTGAACCGACTTCATTTAAAAGACGTCTTTAACAAAAGGCACAATCTGGGAGTAGCTTCCTAAGAAATACTGCCACTGAATTAAATTATTTGAATAAGAATTCTCAGGTGTGTCACAAAAAAATTGTACTTGGTAAAACTAAAATCCACAAGAGAAGAAAAAGCTCAAAATTAAAAAAAAAAAAAAGTTTTTTTAAAATTTTCTTATGAGAATCTATCAACAGAAGGTTTTGTTTCCTTCACTCTTGAGCTACTCCTAAGCAAGACACCCTATTTCCACTGCTGGACACATTGGGGTAAGTGTGGTACTGTATATAAATACATTAATTCCCAGAGCATATGTACAACAGTAATTAAATTATAGGGTGTCTTGTGAGCATTCTGACCAGCAGTTACAGACACCACAAAAGAACAGATAATCTAAAAGTTTCTTCTCTTTCTTTATCTTCTCTCTGCACAGCATATATTATGCATACACAGATTCAGAACTTCATGATATGCAGCCAATCCTACAGACTAAATAGTTTTTGTTGTGTTCAGAATCTGAATAAAAGGTCCATTTGAGCAAAGAAAAGTTTCCTTTGATGCCAGAAGCAATAAATTCCTAACATCCTCATTTGATCCTGAATTTGTCAGGATGGACAACTCCTGCAAATGAGCATCCAGGCAGGTAGGAAAAAAAAAAAGCACATTTCTCTAAGTGAAACCTTCCGAAGTAATTCAGTTGGGCTGGAAAAGACTGAAGTAGACTCTGTAAAGGAAAAGTGCTGAGACAAATTGCTTTCCTCTACAAAACCACTTTCCTGCAGAGATCTTCCTGGGCACTTTTCAAGCATAGATGGAACCACTTCGGTCGACAATATAAACACATCTCTGAGCCAAACAACACACAAAGCCCAAGTCGTGAGTACTCACTGAATGGGGAGGTCTGAAACGCTCTTGTTTCCCAGTTGTTACGGGGTCGTGTCTTTAGCTCATCAGGTGAGAGGGAATTCTTAGTGCAGTGGGCAATGAAAAGCAAGAAGGATCTGTCAGAGAGAAAAAAGTACAGCTTTCAGAAAAAAATTAGCTGTAAAATCCTAGTAATAAGCAAAGATTTAACAGTGTTTTGGTACTCATCTCTCAGTTTTTAACTACCAAAAGGGCCACACAATCTACCCACACTAGGATGTAAGAAATCATCTTCTAGATGTATCCTTCCTTATGCCTCTTATTTTCCCTCCTCCCTGTCCCAAATGCAAACATTGGAGCAACGAGATTTGATAAATTAGCAATTTAATTTTTACACTGCTAAAAGCAGCAAATAAGAAGGGATCACGTCCTCCCTACACAATTCCCAAATAAGGAATTGTGATCATGATGATCTTGAACAGTATTCTTCAAAACTTTTGCATCAAGGCATTTTTAACTCTGCTTATCTTTATTGTGAAAAGTTGAATTAAAATTACTCTTAGATGTCATCACTTGCCAGACCTTCTGTTGCTTCCCCTGTCAATTTATTCTTTTCTTTCTCAGTATGCAATACTTTCTACTACCTGTTGATTCCCACGTTTTCTTCAGCATTTTCATTATACTCAAAAGTATTTTTGGAAAAACAAATATTACCTAACATGTCCACAGCCTCAGTAATTGATTTATTTGTCACCTGGTCACTGAAATGATCCAGGTAGAGCCAAAAGTACTTGTAAGATGACTTGGAAAAACACGTAGGTTACACCTTGCATTTGGAAACTAAACAATAAGAAATAATGGTGAAGAAGTGATTGGTTGTGCTGCCAGAGATATTCAAATAGTTGATAGCCACCCACTCAAAAAAAAATACAAAATCCCCACAGGCTGGAGGTGGGAACAGACAAGTTAACCACCAATACCAGAGCCAAATGTTTCATAAATACATACAAAAACCTATAAAGACAAGCTAATGCTTTTCACTGCTATGCAAGAAACTTTTAAGCTATTTTCTTTTAACGTTGAGAGCATTTAACACTGCTAGCTTTATCCATTTCTTTCACTGAATCTAAATTAATGGTACTTATTTTTGGTTAAAAAAGAAGCTTGATGTACTGGCACTACTTAACTGCGGAGGTTTATCTCCCTGGAAATGAATAGGCACAATTGTATCTCAAGCCAACAGCTTTCCATAAAGCATCAATTATTGAAATAAGACAAAGAATTCAATACACATTGTACATTAGTATCATGTAAAATCTTTAAGGCCAGAATCCTGGCATAAGCTTTTCTAAGAATATGAATCAATGGGAAAAAAGCCCCAGTGCTTTTAATGCACAAATATAAAAGCTGAAATACAGATAACCTCACTAATTAGGGCTTGGAATGCAGCTTTTACTTTCATAATCTCCTTATTTTCACTATTATTCTTACTTCCTTTTGTGCAATCCTATCAACCTATGCCTCAGTGCAAATTACACTTCTAATACACACCTCCTGCTTTGGTAATTCTGTGCCATTCACAGTATTTGCTTATAATTGTTAATTCCTTTATGCCTTCCCTGTTTGTATACCACAATTTCAGGAACTGCTGAATTTGGAATAGGAAAATCCTCAAGAGCAGCATCAGGTTACAGAGATACAGACACCAATAAGCTACCAAGAAGAAGGATAAATAATTTGTGAGAGCTAAAATCCACCTGATGCAAAAACATCTTTAATCCTCAAGAAAGCCCACCTTTCATAGGCTCCTAAAACTGATCATGGGGAGCTGCTGGTTAACAGAGAGACGTGTGGCCACTCACAGCTAAAATTGAGAAGTATTTTGGCTTTGAATACCAAAATAACTGAAGCACATGGTGCTCCTGCTCAGGCTCAGCCACAGCACAGCCTCTGCTCAGCCAGGAGGGGACAGGTCCTGCCCAGCCCCCCCTGCCCAGGCACTGCCCCCATCCCACTCATCCCTTGGCCACCGTGCTGCTGGAATAGGATCGTCCCATGGAGCAACACTGCAACAGATCATGCAAAAATTACTTGAAAAAGAAGACTAAAGTAAGAACAGAGTTTTTCAAACTCATAGGAGATGTACAAGCATATGATTGGTCTTTCTCCTTTGACACTGTAAAGAAAGTGCAGTAGAGTTAAATTCAAGTTTTCAGTTTCTGCTTTTGTCTGTTACGAGGTCCAAAGAGAGATGAAACAGTCTAGCTTTAACTGAATGAAAAAACACCAACAAACCAAACAAAAAACCTTCCTAAATCAATGTACTAAATTAATAAAGAAAAAAAATCAAAACAGGTTTCATGTTTCATCGCAGGGTTTTCAATAAGCTACTTGTTACCAAGACTGACTAAAACCGAAATTGGACAAGTTCTGGGGTTTTTGGCTTGATGTGCCTTTTTCTTGTAAGAGAGCAGGTGAGAAGTGTTTGCAAACATCTGCCAGCATTTACAAATAAGCCAAAGCAAGCAAGAGAAGCAGCAAACCAGAGGGAATGAAGTTATTCCTTTCAGACATCTCTAAAAATAATACTGGAGTCTTTAAAAATAATTTCAGCAGATACTACACAGCCAGCATAAAAATGGAGTGCACTATCTCTCAGATAGGCACATCCCATGGAGTGGCCTGTCACTGACATTAAGCATTTCTGGAGTCTGAGAGAATGCCTCTTAATTTACCAGCATCTCTTGATGAGAGATGGTTCATATTTTGGCTATTTCATCAGTGTTAAGTTCCACAGCAGCAAGGCACCGAGCACCACTACAAAGAGGGTTAAATAAATGGAAAGCAAGGCTGCAAATTTCTTTGAGTGCCACTGGAATAACTGATATCAAAATCCATAAATTTACTACATGCAGCAAGATCTGGTCCTTTAGAGTAATCTGCCAGGACTGCTGAGATGGTATCTACGAGCAGTCAGACACTTAAAAACTTTGAGAGAGGATTTGGCACACTTGATGCTGTTGCATGTCTCGCCCTTGGTAATGATTAATTAATGAGTTGTGTTTCTTAGATGAAGGTTATAGATTACACACACAGTAATGACAGAAATGGAATATCACAGCTCCAAGCCCATAACAGCCAGGGAGCAGCAAAATCTGCATGACACAGACAATTTGTCCTGGTCGGTACATATTTTACGTTGTATTTTATTCGTAGTGTTTTTAATTTTTATTCTTTTTTAAGTCAGTGGATTATTTAGTGCAAGGTACTCACCCACAGAGCTTCACTAAATCAATTCCCTGCTCATTTTTGACACTGCTGGCCCCAGGCCAGGCAGCCTCCCTGACTCACCCCTGCTGCTGCACAGCACCAACCACTCCACGTTCACCGTTCCTGAGAGCTGCTATTCCTGTTTAATTGGCTGAGATCTTGGCACGAGAGGACTGGAAAAGTGTTTGTTTGTGAACACCATGTGCCCAATTTTCCCTGCACTTAGCATTACACAGCACTTTGTGTGCTGCAGGGCAGCTCTGGTGCCTTCAGCTGTGAGCTGAGAGGGATAAGCAATTTGATATATCAAGGTTCCCAGTAAAGCAAGGGACAAGTAAGCATTTACTTACTTGTAAGTAAGTACACCACAGCATATTCAACAGAGGAATCCATCACCATACAGGCAGATTTGGGACACAGCAATTCCAGTTTGCCTCAGTTCTCAAGGCTGCAGCCACGTGAGCACATCAGCAGCAGGGACACATCAGCTTTGTGTGCAGGGTAAGGAGGCAACACTGAACCACAGGCAGTGAGCCCCTTCCCTGGGCAACTGGCTTTCTAGTTCTGCAACATCCCCCTCCTCTGAGCCAGGATAGGAGCTGATGTGGTTACCCAATGAACCTGACTGGGTACACGACCAAAATAATCCCATTTCTTTAGTCTCCTCCTGCCAGAGCTTTAGTCTGCATCAGTTCTTTACTCAGTGCACTGCCATGTGAGTGCACTCGAGGCAGGAATGAGCACTTGGCAATGTCCTGATCAGGTGCTGACAATTGAGGGCACAACTGTAGTTTAAGACAACACAAACCATTCACATATAAGGTGATCCCCTCCTGCTTCATTGACTTCACTCCAGCAGCAAAAAAACCCACCCCAGCAAAGCCACATTACTGATCTTACAAACACCACCCTGCTTTGCTTCACCAGACTAATTGGTTCTCAGACCACCTCTGATCAAAATACTGCATAAACCAAGGGTTCTGAAGAAAAGATACCATCATGCAACTTCACCCAAAGGCCTGGACAAATTCAAATTAAACATCTGAGTTTTGGCTAATGAGTCCTTGAGTTTTTTCACTGCTCCTTCCTCCACCCCCCAATTTTTATTTTGGCACCTTGAATAACTGCAATCCAATCTAGCCCATGTTTCAATAAAGATAGATAGGTCCTTTCAGAGAGACTACTTGTAAGAAAAGTTGGTATTCAAAAAACAAAGACATCTAGTACTTTTATGTCAACTCACTTTGTATGTTCAGTACAGCCTTTATATTCAATGTATAGGGCTATCATCTTCCAGAAACTTATATAAATTAATGCTTTATAAAATACCAAACATTCCAACGAATTAGGGAGTATTTAGAATTTATATTTATCTGATACTTAACATAGATGCCAATTACTTAAAGTGATATTGATCAAAACCTAACACCCTTGACAAATAGAAGTAAAACTTTTAAGATATGTCTTTCCTCGTCCTGACACCAATACATATAATGGAAATTAGGTTTATAAGCTCTAGGCCAAACTTGAAAGAAAAAAATGTTTCTTCTTCCCATTAGCCAGCAAAACATATGAGAGTGGTAGATTAACAAATGGAAATTAACTGAATTCTGGACAATTAATAATAATAATAATAAAGCTTTTAACAGCCATGAAATTATAAACACAAGGTTTTTTCAATATATTACAGCTGTAGAACAAGAAAATGAAATGGAATTATGAAAAATAAGAAATTATAGATTTCTCAAGTATGCAAGTTCTGTACTTGTAACAGTCATATTTCCAGGCTTCTAGCTTTAAAAAATTTAATCATTTTTTCTAATTAATAGTAGTAATAGTTGAAGATAGCACTTTAAATTTTTAAGAGAAATATTGCATAAATTCAATAAGAAGGAAATGCAGTTTTAGGCAGCAAAAAAAAAAAAATCATGGCAAAAATGTAATAGCACTGTTTGCAAGAGGCAGAGAACAAAAACTGCAGGTGGATCACAGCAGAATACAAAACCTAATAAACCAATGAAGTAACTTTGCTCACATCTTCAGAGACACAGTGACCTTAATCCAAATAAAAAGAAAAGCAGTAAAAATCAAAAATATACCAGTCTTGGACATGTCTACTGAACTATGTAATCAGAGGAGCAGGAAGGAAGAACTCAGAAGCTGAAGGGAAGCAGTATCCAAACCCAAAGGAGACCAGGATTTCACAGAGAAGTTAAGAATGTTACAATGGACTAACAGTAGAAGTTGGTGCTTAACAAGCACCAGCTGTAGTACCATCCCTGCAGGAAGAAGCCTCTTGTAGCACAGGAATCAGGAGAGCTGACACTAATAAACCAAAATTATGCTCAGTGAAAAACAACATCATTTACCACCAATGTTGGGTGGTTCATCCATGGCCTATATCTAGTTGCAAACCAGTGTTTTGCATAGATTACAACCCCTGGATAATAAACTTCAAAATTCTGCCCTGTTTCAGGGTATCAGGAGTTCCTAAAACTGCAAGAGGAAGAACCTGAAAGAAAAAGACCCAAAAAACTCTAGAAGAGAAATGGCTAAACCAAATATTTTCCTGTGTATTTAAAAAGGCAAATCTGAAAGGAAAGTTTATTTGTTTCTTCAAGAACAGGTACAGTGTGTATTTAACATCTACAAATAATATTTCTTGTTTGCAAACAAAACAAAACTAAAGACTGAAGAAGTGTCAGGTAAACAGGAAACATCTAACAATAATCTGGAGATGAGAACGGGAGAATAGTGAAATATTCATTAGTTTCTCAAGAGGAAAAAGAGGTGTTGGAAGGAAAAATGGCTGAGTAAGATGTACAAAAGGCACTCTGCTGTTGGGCAAGCACAAAACCACAGCTGGAGAGACCCAACCAAAGAGAAAACAACCTCTTAATATTGAGTTTTGGTTTAGATTTTCCTTTCAAGTAGCTCAACTAGCCAAAACATTAATCATTGTCTCTGTAGAGTACAGACTACAGCATAAACCTGAGCAATTCCTAAAAGGTGGAAAGTCTTAGTGTATATACATCCAACAAACACCACAGCTAAAAATCTGCCTCCACCAGGTCCAAGGGATTCACTGAAATGATATAAACAAACAGCCACATAGGTAATAACCAGAGCAAATGAATCAGCAGCTTCACTTTTAAGCATGAAAATAAATTTAAGACTGTATTTACCACTGCTTTACACTGACAGTTTCTGATTAAATAGGGTAAAATAAATCTGAGAAAACAATAAAACTTCCAGTGAAAATGCAAAGCTTCAAAAGATGGGCATTCATGGTAACCAGAACCAGCCAGCAAGAGACAGTCACTTCTGAGGGTGAAAATGCAAACATCAGGGTAGAGGGAGAGGGAACAGAAGAGGTGGATGATACTGTTAGGGCCAAACACAGCTCACCCAAGGATTAGAGGAATGAGGGCTACCAAAAATGAATGGAATATCTGCAGGACAGGGAGAAGACCTGTCCCTGTCAGCCCTTTAGTGCTGCTGGGAGCAGCAGCTGGCACAGTTATGGCTGGGCAACACCTGAAGGGGATCTGCAACCTTGAACTGTAGAACTCCCCAGAAATCAAGTCCTAGTCTTTCCTTCTTTGCATTGCACTAAATACTAATATGGAAGCACCAGAAGCAGCTTTATACATTGGGAAACATTCTTTAGGGGGAATGAAGGAAACTGCAACCATTTCACAGCACCATCACCAGGCACCACTAAAGTACAAGTGTAGTTGGGTCTGGATATAAGCAAAGCTTAACACTCCACTAAATGAAGAACTATTCCAACAATATTTTATGGAAAAAATCAATAGTAATTGCAATTCCAACCACTGTCTTTGGATAATCATTATTATTTACAGGCTTACTGAGATAACCAGTATATTGTCTCGTTAAAAGGGATGAATAAAGTTACGCCAGGAGAGTCTCTCTCTCATTCAGAGACAACTCTGTGCATGTATAAACACATACACACTCCCCTCTACATATGAAGAGCAGCTAAATTGAGTTACTGAAGGCACGTGCATTGAAATATGGGTAAGAATGCTCTGGTTTTATGTAATCTTGCACATGTATGTATTCCTGTAAGCTTCCTAGACCACCACAATAACAAGAATACCAGGATTCATCCCTTTACATTAAGTGGTCAAGGTCCCAGTGTGCTTTGATCAGACCTGGAGAGAACAAGCAATACATCAGTGACCACCTCCCCTCCCAAAGCCCCAGGGCAGCACTGCCTCCTCCTCCTGCCCTGGGAGAGCACTGAAAACAGCACTACAACAAACACCACAAGGCACTGAATTTATTTCCCTTTGACCAAATCCCACCACTCAGAGGAAAGGACACCACAGAGAAAGCTGCAAGGTATGTTATCCTGACCTTCCTGACTCTTTTCACACAAGAACCAGGAGACATCAAACAGAACTAGCAGTACTCTGGTTCAAAACACTCTTTTTTTTTTTTCTTTCTTGTCCTCTCCTTAAAAAAGGTGGTTCTTTACACAGCAAATGCACATTTGTTAGGGAATGCTGGGGAGGCCACAGGTTTACAAGGATTTAAGCAAAGGCAAGAAAGATCCTCAGAGAACCCCACTGAGGTGTCCCAAGCAGCCAGGGCCACATCCAGCTCTGGAAGTCCCAGGTCCAAAAGGGCTGTGAGCCTGGAAAAGACTAAGTGGCATTTCAATTATGATTGTCCCTTGTCCTGTCCCCAGGAATTCACTTACAGCCATCAATCTGAACCACGACAGCCTGGCTTGTATTTCTTGTTCCTTCTGGCATCTCTCTACCCCCAGACAGAGACAGACAAGAATTGTTTGGCTTGATAACTACCAGCTCATTTTGATAATGCCTTCTGCACTGGCAAATGAAGACAAGAAGTTATATTTTCACCTTTCCCCAAGCTATTAATCCAATCCCGGAATAGCAGTGCATCAAAGTCTGTGTATTACCTAATTTATTTAGACCCACAAGATGGGGTGATTCAGAGACACAAAATCCAGCCAGAGCACTAAAAAACAGGCATAATGAGGTGTTAATCTCCTTCGGCAAACAGCGAATTCCAAAAAACCCCAAACCTGCGAAGTTCACCACTGCTTTTTGCCCTTTCATGATTTTAGTAGATCCCCGTTCTTCAGTCACAGATTGCAGACACTGTTTCACAAAGTGTCACAAACACCACACATGTTGGAGAACTGCTTGACCTGTAAATGTATTCTCTGCTGCACACAGAATTACTCACCCATTAACAGCAGCCACTGCTGAGCAGCAGTGCAGCACCTTGGTGCTCACACATTGCTCCTAATGAGCACAAAACACACTTTGCACTCGACTGTATTGTTAGCAAGTGTGAAAAACTAGAAGGAATTTTTCACTCCTCTATATTTATCCATATTTGAAACACCTAAATATGGTTGGAAACTACCTTTATTCCCCTCTCCCCTCATTGTACCTTGTGCTCTAACATAACTACTGTAATGAAGATTTCCCATCTTTAAGTGCAGCACTGCTCTAATAAAACAGGGGCATAAAAACTCACGGTTGGTTAATTTGTGACACAAAATAAAAGGCCAACTGAGTGGCAAGCCAGAGCTGTCATCTGAAATTAGGGCATACAACAACCCTAATGTGATCTGAAATTCAGATTTATATTAGGCCTCATTAAGCAGTTTAGAGAAATTTGTGCATCTTTTTATTGGGTCTTTTTATGTAATTACTTGTACAGAATTATGTACATAAATAAAAATAAAGTCTTTCAAAATCATTAAATATTTTAATATTATATTTTTTCAAGTCCTATCATCTCTGAGCTATTAAAGTGGAAAAGGCAAGAGCCTGCAAGGTTAATTAAAAATCCCAAACAACAAAACTATGATAAAAAAATCTGTCAAATGTATCAGATATTCCTTACAAAATTATTTCAAAGTAAGCAGTCCCAAATATTAAGAGAATTAAGCAGTGCTTTGCCAGTTGTCTTTAAGGTAAGGGTTATTTTTGTCATGAGGCTGAAGCCAACTATGTTTTACAAACTGTAGATTAAAGGCAGATTTGCTTTTTCTATGTAGGTTCTGTTAATTATTGTCCTCACCTCTTACAAGACCTGCCAATTCCTTAGCTCAGGGCCTTCATACAACACAGCAATAAAACATGCCATGTGTAAATGCTTGTGGCTTATCAATAGTCCCTCATTTACTAAAATAATTTTATTGGTTCATTAGTCCCTAAAAAGCCACACACACATTCTTCTCCAGCATCCAACTACTGACTGTAGTTCATTCGTTTGCAACATTTATATTCAGTATATTTATATGGTAAGTGTGACAGTCTAAAAATCTCTTTTATTAAAAAAGAAGTATTTCTCAAGATAGTTGTTTTGGGTTTGTTGTTTTTTTGTTTGTTTGGTTGGTTTTCCATTTGCTTTTTTTTAATATACCTTTGGGAAAGCACCACAAAGAGAAAACTTGATATCCAGCAGGAGATCTGGTGTAATTCTTCTGCTCCCAGCTGTCTCTCTCACTCTGCACTGAGCAAACAGGACAATTTTCAAACCTGCAGGTGTTTTCATTAAATACATATTGATAAAACACACTGTGCATGCTTTCATTTTTGCAAAACACAGAAAAGACTCAATGCACCAAGCGAGCTTAAAGGCCTCAGTGGAGAGCATTGGTATTTGAATACTGAATACTGGATAGCACCTAAGTGAGCATAAATACACTTAGACAGGATTTTCAAGTATTAAAAGCTAAGACAGTGAATCTATACATAGCCACTGAATAAAGTGGAGCTTAAAAGGACACTGATTGCTCCTGGCTTTTCTAACTTAATAACAGGTAAGAAGTTAGAACAGTTTCCCCTTTACAATGAAAATGGTCACCTTAAATGTCCATACCTACAAGAGCAGGTCAACTCTAGGCAGTAAACCACTGGAAAAATACCAGTAGTACCTAAATTTCAAAGCACAGAATTTCAAACGACCTTTTGAAAAATACTTGGTTTATAAAAGAATACCATGAGCTGCACCTACCTAGGTGTTCAGTAATCCAAAACAAATACTGCTGATGTAAAAAAAGGATGATGTACAAAGTGCAAAAATTTATAAACATAATGGTTAGCCATTTGTAACACAAGGAAAAAAAATTCCAGCATGGTACCTTATGTAGCTATGGCTAATGAAATCTGCTGGGTTTAAGATACTTTAAAATATTTGCTACATTATCATGCTACTTGCAAAGAATCCCCAGGAAACCATCTTGAGGACAGGCTGCCACCCAACTTTTATTCTCACACAGTGATGCTCAGCTCTCAGATTTTTACACCTTTTCCTGCTTTTACCAGAAAAGCAAATGTTCACATGTAGGCTATTACTCAGAACTGTGGTTTTTTTTCCTCAAGTAACAATCTTTATTCTCTGCCATTTACTCCTTATTATGTTGGTCAAACTACATTCAGGCCCCATTTGTGAATCAACTCCCCTTGTGGGTACTAGAAGGTCTGAGGAGAAGTTGAGAGCTGGGGCTGCTCAGCCTGGAGAAGGGAGGCTCAGGCAGGTCTGCCCCATGGGCACCTCAACAGAGCCCTCTGACAGGACAAGAAGAAACAGGCACAGAGACACAGAACATTCCAGATAAACCCTGCCTCCCAGCACAGGTGTCCCAACACTGGAACAGGTCACTCAGAGAGGTTGTGGTGTCTCCATTTGTGAGATACCCAAAATCCAACTGGATATACTCCTGAGCTAGAACTCCAGAAGGACTCTGAAAGAAGGAGGAATTGGTAGGACTCCAGAAGTTCCTTCCAGGCTTGTACATTCCACTATTATTTACATTTAACTACCATTTATATGCTATAACTGTGCAATCTGTTTGTTGGGTTTTTTTTATTTATTGAAGCTGAAAACTTTCAGTATTTATCTTCCACTTTTCTTTTTGGGGTGCTTAAATAATCATTCCCTACTGTCCTCAGGTGCAAGATTTACAAGTTATTAAGTTGCATCCATGCCCTTAAAAAATAATAAGGGGCTAAGCACTTCTTTCCTGATCTGTGCTTGCTTTCTGTCCAGTTAACAGCATCATTACAAGGGTGGTAACCATTGGACTGAGCAATGGAGCAACAAGAAAGCAGGATAGAGAAAGAGCAGCAGTTTAGCAAAAACAAATCAAAGTTAGTCTAACAAAGACCAATCACTGGAACAAAGTGGAAGGAATAAAGACATACTTTTAATATCTCTTGATCCATTTCCATGAAATTTAACAGAAGGCAGCCACCTTCAAGATATTAAATTCCCCTGAGCGCTGAGAAAATCTGTCAGATGGTAAAACAAGGGACTGGAATTATCATCACCTCTGAGATATCTGAGGCTAATAACTTGAGCTGAGCAGCTCCCACTCAGCACCCTGGGCACCCTGGACCAGGCAGCAGAACTGCTGATGTGATGGGGGCTGGAGGAACCTGTGGAAGGGATTGCAGGAAAATTTAAAGGATAGAGGAAAACAGGAACTGGCATTACAGGGCAAACAGGACAAGAGAAAGATAACATGAAATATGAGCAGAGAGCAACTAGTAATCCTTCTGGTGGGAGAGTTGCTGAGGGGATCAGGGATGGAGGACAGAAATCTGCAGGCAGTGAAGCTTCATTAGTTCCACTAGTCACAGAACAATTTGTTTTCAGGAAAGTATTTTGGTTTGTTGTTTGCCTTACAAGGATGAACAGGTGTCTTAATATACTCTGCATGTGGAGTAACAGAGGAACAGCCAATAGTGAGAGCACTCTGTTAAGGCTCAATTTATAAATGGAAAAGTGATTCTGCATTCAACAGGAAGGATAAAAACGGTATCCTGCTGTTCACAGTGGGAGACAGAATTTAAATATCCTGTAATATAATTTGGTACATCACCACATGTCAGGCTTGACTATCCTCACTTACACCAGTAAGCTCTTACACAAGAATAAATCTTTTCAATCCAAGGCAGTAACTTCTGATTTACACCAGGGCAAATGAAAGAGCATGAGGCACTTATCATAACATTTGTCATCTACATTTGTTAAATGCATTAATGGCAGATATAATCATATGTTAGTATTGAATTACAAGATAACAATATTGGCACTGGGTTGAAAGGGGAACTACATTGCAATTTGGTATTAAGTCATTTACATCAGCATCCACAAAAATCAGTTAATAGGTTGTAGTGTTCTCCAATTTCAGTTGCTTTTTAATTAAAAGAATAAATCAAATCACAACTAACAAGAAATTAGAAGCACCACAGTGGGAGAAAAAGGTTTTTTCAAGAATGGCTTTAACATACACCATTATGTTCAATTTTAGATGATACAAGGTTACAGCAAAGGTATCATTTGTCTCAGTAAAGTCATGCCTTAAAGTATATGGGGAATGTTTTTTCTCCTTCAGTTCCCAAATTCTTCCACTGTACAGCAGTGTTCGGCCACAGACAGTTTGTAGAAGACAGTGCCAACAAAGCAACAATCACAGTGGAAACACCCCTTGCCTAAGTGGTTCTCGCAAGCATTAAAGAAAAAATAAATTCCATTTCTAATCCAAGATAGCCAGTTAAGAGGGATTCCGGCTCTGGCCCCGAGCACAATTGTCACTGTCAAGCTGAAGTGCCCTCTGCTGGCCCCACACTCACCCAGACGGACACACTTCCAGATTCCTTCGCTCACCCATCTGCTGTGTCACTTCTTTTAAACAGGAAACTACATTACAAGAGGGCTCACAGACTCCTACAAGGACACCTAATTCAACTGTTGAAAAATACTGTCCTTTTTACACCAACAGGAAATTAGGGAAAATTATAAAGGGGGTTTCAACTTTGCACCGAGAATTTAAACTCTCAGATTTGCTCAGATGCTCGAATTCTGTGGATAGAACAAGAGAACAACCAAACTGGTGGACCAGTGCTGAGGAACATCAAGAGAGCAGGTAGCTACAAAGACAAAACAGAAGATGAAATGTATAAAAAAAGACTGCAGGAGAGATTCAAAAGACTCAAAGATGAGAGAGCATACAAAATCCAGCCATGAAATAGGTAGGGCATTTTCATTTGGCTAAACTGGATTTCAGCCCCAAACTAAAGTAGGATGATGAAGTCAGATTTCTCCACATCATTTCTCCAGTCAGGACATGGGTAGGTCATCCTTTATTTCTCCTTCTGAACCTTCTCTAAATCTACAGAAGCCTATATACTCGAGAGCTGCTTCCTTTGATTCCCTTAAGCTTTGCAGCAATCCAGTTCTTCAGAAGCTCAGCAGGGGTAACAGAAGACTGGTCTATCTTTGAGGAAGGAGGACAATTTCAGTCAAAGAATATTATTTATGTGAAGAAGCAATACCTGCCTAGACTTGAGAAAGAACAAATTACCCCCAAGCTGCTCCATCTTTTCCTGCTTTTACCTTGCCATTTAGATCCTTCACAGGGAAAACCTCACAGAGAAACATTTTTTCTCTCCATTAAAGATTACAAGCCAAAAATGTGTTGGGTTTTTTTTTAGAGTGAGGTGTTTCTCTAGTAGAGATGAACAACAGGAGCGAGGGCAGTAAGAAGAACCAGAACCACAATTAAAACTTAACATTGATCTTAGGCTGCCCTTATAAATCTTTCATTATTCTTACCATTAGCATTAGTTAGTCTTCTATAATAAAACAAATATCATTCTCAAAAGGGCAGGTAGAGAAATGAGTTTTCATGCTTGCTAACTGAAAGACCTGATCAAGGATACTAAGCATTAAGATGCATCCAGATCATTAAGTCTTTATCTTCAAAGAATTTTCATCATTAGCCAGTGGCTTTTCATAGAAATTCTGGATGCATGTAAAAAACCCATTTAATTTGCTTCCCATTATCATAAACTCCAAACACTAGAAAAAACTAACTTTTTGTGTCTTGCTAACTCTAATGTAGTTTTAGGATTATTAAGATCAATCTTCTAGTGCATTACATGAACTTTAGTGTCATCAATTAAAAAGCAGGGGAGGAATAATCAGGCTCACTTGGTTTAGCCAGAATAGAGTCACTGGCACTCGAGCACATGCCAATAGTTGCAAGTTTTCTGGAACAGAAACTTATCTCACCATCTCTGATGCTACTGTACTATAAATCCATTTTTGAAAAGTGCAGTCCATTTCATAGCCATAAAAACAAAAAACTTATATCTACATAGCTAAGTGACCTGGAAATAATTAAAAGATGAATAGGTACCATTCTTTCTTCTGCTCAATTTAGGCATGATCACAACAAAAACACTCCTTTTAGTTCTGCTTTTCTAGCAATAGGTGGCACTGTCAAATACCACTTGCATAAGCATTTCTTGTGCACCATATCATTCTATAGTCAAGTGGAACATCTGCAGGGAAATGTGGCTGAAGTTATTTTCCTTTCTGCTTCCCCGAAACAGGACAGAGATTACATCTTGCAGTTGTTTCATTTCCTGTTTTAAACTGCTCAAAACCATTTTTTTTTACAGCAGTTAAAAACTCAAGACAAAATACGTTGCTACTCTTATGAAGACTATGATACTTTAGACAAGTGGCAAGCAGACAAATACTGCTACATGGTCCAGCAATCTGTATGATAATACTAATATAAAAAAAAAACAAACCACGATAAAACAAAACAAAACAGTTTTAAGGTCGGGATTATTTCAGCACTTTCATCTACCTTTTTGTGACCTGTTAAAGTCCTTCAATTCCCATATTTTCCCAGATTTGTAGATAATATGCATGGTTGGCAAAGGACACATCCTCTTAGCCTGCAAAATAAACACCTGGCTACTCTCCACCTTCATCCTGTTGACCACCTTTCCCTTTCTTCCAAACTCCCCAGATCCATGCTCTGTGCACCATTCCCTGGACATGCTGGGATCTTTTCTTCTCCTACTCCTCTTTAGTCCTGATTTCACAACACAGTCAGAATCCTGAACTCACTGTTTACGAGGCTGATCATGTACATAATACTGTTTTTGAGACTTGCCACTTCTCCAGTGTAATTTTTGAAGTCCCAACTCCAATATAACATGCTCCTCACCTAAGCTGTTTACATAAGGGATACGCTTCATAGCAAAGAAAAGCACACCAGACTAAGTCTCTTTTGGATTTTAATTTCTTTTGTTTCAAAGTAAAATGCGCTGGAAGCCCAGAAACAACAACCCCTTGTCTCAAAACAAAGAAAGAATTAAGCACCAAAGCTGTTTGCTTAAGTCTTTTGGTTATTATGGCAAAAGCACTAAATCAGTCTTAAAAATACTACATTGCCTTCTACTCTTTCTCCACAGAAAAGCCACGTCGCTGCTATTTTGCAGCACTTTCTAATGCAAAGCGTGCCCAGACTCCGGTGGCAGAGCACTGACAGGACATGTTTCACTCCCCATTGTCCCCTGTCCTCGGCCACTCATTATCTCGACTGCTGTTCCTCCAGAATAATGACACTTCTGCCCGGGACTAACGCATTTTGCTACAGGGCTTCTTTTAACTAAAACACACAGCACATCCCTTCGGCTTTGGAGCAACAGCCAAACATTTGGGAAACTGAAAAGACAAAAAGTAAATGTGTTTTTAAACAGGGGGTATGCAGCCCAAACAAAATAACGTCTCACTCGCTCTACCCAACTCACTGTGATCTAAGAAACGCCGACGTTCAGCTGTGCTGAAAAATTCAATACACCAAGAAATCCCCCAAATACAAAAAGTTCCAATACCAGTGAAACATGTATAAAATCGCTAGAAAGTTTCCTCACCTTTTAAAAAACCTCTGCTTTGGGACTTGGTGCTTGTGTAAGGACTTCTGCTCTAAATATCCAGAACGGGTTCTTTCAACTACGGAATGATTTACAGCTGAGGTTAGCCAAAAGCCAGCAATCAGCTCAAAACTGCAGCAGCTGTTTCCCCAGCTGAAGTCACTCAGCCTAATTCTCTTGCCCAGTGACAAGAAACAGGACATCTAGAACTCAGGAACTGTCATACTTAGGTTCTGTGATAAGGAATTAGTACCAAGAAAGTTATCAGGTGTGAAACTCTCACACATTTAACTGAGATGATAGCTTGGAATAAAAAATGTACGCCCCAAAATGGCAGCAGATTTTGGTTTAAAGGCTTCATTAGAAAAATTTCTTCATTCTGAACTGAAGAAACAGTTTAGTTGAATGAAATAAAACAAACAGGGAAGACATCTCACTACCTGGCCAACAGAGGAGCAGCAGCAGAGTGTACAGTAAAACACCCAACAACCCACTATAATATCTTGATGCACTGGGCAGAAATTGTTGGGTTTAATTAAGACAAAATTACTAACTGATATTAATCACATCAATTTTTGCTTCACTGAGTTCTCAGTTACACTGCCTCTATGTCATCAATAAATCCTACTAATACATTTAGCATTAGCATTCCAGTTTCTATTTTCTCACATCACTGTCCTGTGTAAATTTAATCTGTGTACTGTAGCATATTCTAACACATTCTGCTCGCCCTGGTCCCAGACATGCCTCGAGACAGTTTCATTTAGTGCCAGAAGTAAAATAACCTTGGCATAGGTGTGCAAACACAGGAAATCCATGACAGCATCCAGCCTGCAACTACCCAAAGGTCTGAGCTGGCTGGTCCTGAGGCTGCCAAGGGGTGGAACGGACCAACCCTGGGAACACCCAGCTCTGTGCCAGAACAAACTCACTCTGAACCACAAAGAGAGATAAGCTGGGCTTGATCTGCATGAGACATGTCTGCTGTGGCAGAGCAATGACACCCACTTCGGCCCTGCTCCCTCCTGAGCCTGGACATTCCAACCTGAGCACCCAGCACAGCCATGGTATAACACAGCTCAGGCTTGCTTGACTAATATTTGCAATTACTGATGGTTTTTCGTTGTTATCAGAGAGATTGCCTGGTAGGTGCACATAAACACAAGCTTGTTTGAAGTCTGGAATTTTCCCTGGAGTCTCAGTCTCTCGGAAAGCTCCCATCACGGTGACCCCCCTAATAACAAGAGCCACCTCACCTTCCACCCCAGGGACTCACCGTGCTGTGCATGGGTAGAAGGTGCTGTGACTAAAAACTGAGAAAATGCTGTCTCAGAGCACTGCACTCTCATTTATTATGAGGAACACGGTAAGTTAAGACTGAAAAGGCAGGTTTCTGTGTGCAAGAGAGGAGCTGTTACAGGAGACACCAAGAGGTGTGCTCTGTAATGATTTTTAAATTGTCACCTTGATTTATATGTAAGTTGAGCACATACAGCATTACACGTCCTGAATGATTACATTTGTTACATGTAAATCATGGAGGTTTAGATGCTGAGGGCAGTAAATGTTGCATTGATCGTTGCTGCAAAGCCAGCTAATCCAGATACCTCCTCAAAAACCCGTAATCCAAAAAGACATATATTATCTTCACCGAGCAATTAAAATGAAATTTTATTTATGAAAGCTTGGGTTGTTCCAATCTGCTTTAAAAAACAAGAGTAGACTGCACAAGCATTAGTCTTTTAGAGGACTTTTGAAAATAAGCTACTAGTAAATCTTCCCTGCATGTGGAACAGTATTAAATTTCAGCTCTGCCTCTAGCATAATTAAGTACCCACCAACAGCATAATACCTTCATTAAATTAAGGTGTTTGGAGTGAAATGTAAATTTGTCTTCAGATATGAGGTTGATATTTCAACCCCTTCACAGCCTGAATATCATTACGGGGGGGCAGAGGAGGGGGAAGCACAGAATAAGTAAGAGTTACTGAGCACTCCTCTTCTCTGGCTACTGCATAATCAGTAAATATAACAATTAAATGGCCATGTCTCTGCCACCTCCCACCAAGGGAGAAAAGAAAACAAAAAGAGAAACAACAAAAAAGCTAAGGATATTTTTTAACTGTTGCCTCACTCGAAACAATTAGTACTTTATTAACTCTTATGGCATTCACGTGAAAGGTTTCGGGTTTTGGGGGTTTTTTCCCATCAACAGCAATCCTCTTCATGGGAAACAAAAACGCAGAAAAAGCCCTTTCCAAAACAAAAAAACAACACAAAGGCTCAACTGTGCATCCACTCAAAGTCTTTATCACTTTGGGTCACCCTTTGCAAGATCATGGACTGGCTACTAAGAGAGTGAAGTACCAACACTGGCCAAACCATTCCTGTCACCTCCTCAATCCAACCCCCACGGATGAATGACCGAACAAGACTCATTCATTTTGGTAATGGCCAGTCAAAACCAACCTTTTAAAACCTTATAGATCAAGATAAAACCAAAACATGGTTTTATCTTGATCTATACTTTAAATAAATTAATAAATATGACACTGAATCAGGTTTATGCTGAAAGTGTCCTTACTCGGATTATATTCAAAAACCCTTTCATATCAGGCCAAGTGCAGAAAATATCTGACATTCAAGGTCAGAGGTTTTTGGAAGGCCAAGTATAGAAAGAGGCATCAACAATGACATTTTAAACGTTTACTTGGGAGGAAAAAGGAGAGTAAAAAAAATAAAGAGCGAGTCATACAATGTCATTTCCTAATTTTATTTTCTTTGAAGTGTTTTACCAATTAATGTAGCTGCAGAAATGTGAGATACTGAAATGATTTGTCAGTATTAGTTTTGTAAAAAACACTAAGATTTAACAAAGTACTTCTGGAATAAACATAATTCAGTATATTCTTCATACAACAAAACCACTATCCTTTTAAATATTTCTGTGTCTATGTATATTTACAGAAAACACTTCAGAAAGGTAGTAACAATATTAGTGGGGGTTTTTTTAAGGGAAAAAAAGAAACAACCCAAAAACTAGGTGTACCACAGAAGTAAAAATATTTGGCAACTTATCAAGACTTCTGGAACACTGCACACTTTGTTTGCTCAGACTTGAGTTGTAATTCTGAACAGTGTCAAATTCTCATTCAGTTTTAATGCCCAGAAAGTGGCCTCATGCATTTTTCCAGATTATTAAAAAAAACCCATTAGAATTTATATTTAGACTTTTCTCCCGTATGTCTGAATATGCAGAAGTGGGGTAATAAAATACTTCCCTTCAGAAAGGCTACTATAAATGTTATTGTAAAACAATAACTCTCAGTTTAATAACATCAAGATTCCATATATTATAAGAGTTTAGAAAGATAAGAATTATCTATCAATCTACCTTATCACTTCAACTACTCTCAGGGTAAGTTAGAACAATATTAGGTAGTTTTCTGGTTTGTCTATGTATCAAGTTTGAAGCCTCAAAAGATGATTTACAGCGTTTTAGAATATAAATCTTCATCTGTTGCAACCTAGAAAGTGTGTACATAAAAAACAAGCTTGTATTATTAAGGTGGAATAATAATTACTTTTCTGTATTTATCTGCCAATGTCACCACAGCCAAACAAGAAAAAAAGCAAACATTCAAGCACCCATTTACAGACATTCTCTTTCTAATGAGAACAACAATAAAAGCTATTAGATGGCACGTAGCTAAAGGAAAAAGCTTTTCCTTTAGGTCAAATATATCACTACTAGCTTGTAATAATCAAAACAGAAAGATTATTCCTTTAAAATCCTTTAATTCTTGATATCCACAGTTCTAATCCTCAAGTCATTGTTGAAGGCCACTTTAATGTTTGTGTTATACTGTTCAAATTTTGATGTCAAGACATTTTTCCCAGTATTAAACCATTCATGCTTCACTTCTGTAATTTATGTCATTTCAGAAGCCCTTAATTTAATTAAAACCTTGTAAAACTAAGGAGGTTTGACTTCATTTCCTATATGCAAACGAAGAGAAGCACATTACTTGATATTTTGTTTGAACAGCTCATTTCAAAATTTATTATAGGTTGCTATCACACCGAGAATAATAAAGATATATTTTTAATTACTTTTGCTCACAAGAACAAGCTAATACATATTCCATCAATATTATGATCCCCTTGGATGGAGAGAAGCTAAATGCTAACCCAAACAGATTTTAAAGCTATAATTACTTGGTAAACAAGGGAATCATACTAAATACTTATACATTGAGTTCATATTAAATTAAACCAAAAGAAGTTTTTTCGGATGCTCCGTATTATATATTTTTTCCCCCTTTTGCGCCAGCCTGCTGCAGTGTCATTGAGCATATCATTATCCCGGTGACATTGCTCTCCCAAAGTGTCGCACACAAAGCAGGCAGGCTCTGCACAGGGCGCTGCGCTGCCTCCCTCCCCTCTCTGGTGATGAAGCACAGATAAAGGGACAATGCCACTTCACCTACACCATATTAAGCAGCAAAAACGCCGCTTTGATGATGCAGAGCCCAACTAGAAAGCAACAAACCACGAGGTCACCCAGGCAAGGTCGTGCAGGAAGATTATTTCTAATCTGCTTTAAAAATATTATTAGGGCTTTTTGTTACGGTGCCTGTGGAAAGGCTCTCTGGTTGGGTGAATGATAAACACTATCTACAACAGGGAAAAAAAAAAAAAAGAAGAAAAAAAGGGGAAATATTTTCCAGCTCTTTTGCCCTGTCAGCCATTTAAAAACTTTTCATTTACAGGGACTGATGTCTTCCTCTGCCACATTTTGTAATTAACTACTAGCAAGAAAGAACCTCTTAGAAGACCAGGCTGGAACGGAACACTACACACACAGCACAACTAAATTTCTCAGAACAGTCTTTTAAAGACAGACACAGGCTGTAAAAACTAATAATTTCCCTAGAACACTTGTCTTTTCTCTCAGCATTTCTCCCGCACCCCAAAACACATCAATAGTGAGCCTGGCTAAATCTACAGGTATTACTGTTACAGGTCTTGATAGCTCTGCCTTCTGTTTCGCAGTGAAATCAGCCGGTAACGAGGCAGCATTTATCAGCATTTATCACCTCCACCGCCAAGAACTCACCAAGTTTCCCGAAAGCCAAACCAACCATTTGTTCTGAGCGCACAGGAAAGTACGCGATTAAGGGCTGTACTTTTTGGACTCGATCCAAAACTTCCCGAGTTACTGAAAAGCTTTTCCATCAAGTCCGCTGGACTTCCACGTAAGACTAGGGCAGCAGTGTTATCAGGGAATTTGGCCTGAGCAAAGTATGAACACTGCAGGCCACACCATGGGGCAGTACAGGATAATCCTACTCATCCAAATACTTTACTTATAGGGTAAGAACAAGAAACGATGCTTTTTAAGCTGCTACAAAATTATGCAACTGCAGAATGATGTTACCATTTTGTATTCTGTGGTGGTTTTTTAATCTTTAATTAGACTAGAGAATAGCAAGGATGAATCACACCTTATTAAAAAAAATATAAAATAAAATCCAAACCTTGCCATTAAGCTCCTTTCGCATGTCTGGCACACAGAACATTTTGTACCCAAAAAAAACTACAGCAGTAGACATTGGTTTAATCCATTGAGTAGCTCTAACTCTATGTTAAAGAAATCTTTAATTCTGATTTTAAGTGAGTTTGCTTATCTAGCCCAATACCACCATCAAAACCTGTCCCACAGTCTCTCACAGACTCAGGACCAAATCCTAACACAACCCCAGCACAAATGGCCAGATCCTTTCTCCAGTCACTACTGTATTTGATAATTATTCCTGGAGTATAAACTGCATAACCTCTCCTTGCTGCGTTGGCCCAACTAAAACACATCTGATCACATCTCTGCTCCTCCCTCCCTCCTTTGACACACCTCCCACCAAACATATCACCAACCTCCCAGAGGCCAAACTCAGCCAAAGTCATCAGGCAGCCCTTGATTTACCTCTAACTAATGGGCATTTGATCAAAACGAGGGATTTATAGCAACAATTACTACCAATGACATATTTCTTCTCATAATGTCAAAGCCCAGCAGCCTGAAAGGAGCTGCCAGCTCCCGACTTAGTGGGAGATGCAGCTGGAATTGCTTTATGTTCAAAACAGTAAAACCATGCCCTGAAAATATGTAACTACCAACCACTTCAAGGAAAAGCCAAATTAAAACCTTGTATGAGGCAGAGTTGATGTTACATGGACTATCCAAAGCTTTTGTTTAGTCGTGAAGTCGTACTGAGAAAATATTTTTCTTTTGAAACTCTCACTATTTGACCTTCTAACTGACAACAGAAGGGACAGGCTGACCAAGCCAGTGAAGCACAGTCCAGCTAGGCAAGTAGAGGGGAAAGGGAGAAAGCTACTTCCACAATAATGGATCACAGCACAAATACAAGAATGTGTTGTGTAGGGATGTGTGCTGGATCTAGTGCAACAAACACCTTCACTGAGCAGCTGCAGCAAGGGGTTGGACCAAATGACCTTCCAAACTAAACTATTCTAGTATTTTAAAGACTAAAATGTGGAGTATTTAAATCTAGAAACAACATCAAGATGAGAAGGCAGTGCACTACAGGACAGGTTTCAGATTAAAATTAAACTTGACATATGGGCAAAATGTTTCTGAAAAAAAAGAATCTCACGACAGTGAGATAAAGGGCAAGGTTTTTTCTTTATGCAAAAATACTCAACTGCACACAAACAGATGAGAAACAAGTAATTCTGCAGTAAAAAAAAAAGCTGTTGGCTGCGGCAGATCACAGGCTGCACATGAATCAACAATATCATGCTGTTTCTCACTCTCTAAATATATACTGTGTTTATATTTATGTAGGGCTGTATAAACAAGAAAACAGACTGAAATAATCCTTGCAACTCTGCTCAGTCACAGTTCTGCACAGTTTGGAGCGCTGCACTTCAAGAATGAGGAAAGCCAGACAAGGCCCCGAAGAACACCACAAAGATAATCAGAGGAAGCATGACCTACATAAAACCAGACTGAAAAAAACTCAATTGTTTAGTCTAAAGAGGAGTCGATGCGGTAGAGGAGGAAGGGGATGGGATAAGATAACACAGTTTCAACTGCAGATAATGCAAAAGTAAAAAGAAAAGGAAGAGCTTTATTCATATTCGTGTAATTATTAAGTCAGCAACAGCACGCAGTGTAACTGCACAAACCAAAGTAAAGGCTGAGACTCTGGAATACTTTGTAATGATAGAGAATGACTTGGGTAGGTGGGACAGAGGTTTCATAGACTGACCATCACTGGAGGCCTTTAAAAATGGCTTAGCCAAATATCTGATGCCGATGCCATTAAGGAGAGTGCATCTTGTCCTCGGGCAAGAAACGAACAACAGTCCCTCTTAAAGTCATCTCCAGTCCTATTTTTGTATGATTCTATCATTTCTGCTTGGCTGGAGTTGCCCATGTTATCTAACAGTGTATGACTATTATAACTGAAAATATCACTTGATTTTTGCTTGCTGTCCACTGCCCTTAAAACCCTTACCTCCAACAGCGGCTCTCCTGCCTTCCATGTCATTCCTGCATGCCCTGAATCCCAATAAACCAGCGGCAGTCCTCACCCAGAGAGAGGTTAATGGGTAAAGTCCAAAGCAAAACCCACTTGATGTCACATCCTAAAACTCAGAGCACGGTGCTGGCTGGTAAAATGCACTATTGTGCATTTTTGGATTAGCCCTGATGTGGTGGAATAATTAAATATCCCTGTGCAGCATGAGGATTTTATACATCTCAAAGTGTTGCACAGGCCCGTGTGTGGCAGGGGGTTGGAAGGTTTATCACACATCTCTCAGTTATGAAGGGAATCATGCAGAGACTGAATCTTTATCATAGTTTTAATAAAAATATTTCAAAAACCTGAATATTCTTCTTTTTCCCTTGATTCCTGCAGTGATTTGCATTAAAATGGTGGGTGTTTGGGTTTTGACAAGATTCATTTCAGACCAAACTAGTTCAGTTATAAGCACATGTGGTTAAGAATTCAGTCTGCTCCTAAGCACCACGTGTGAGGCCTGGTATTTCACAGAAAGAGTATTTACTCCACTATGAAGTACTCCCTAAAAAAAAGCTACCATATCAATAAAATCTACATATTGTTTCCCACTGACACTAATTATGTGTTTAGCTTTAATTAGCAGAAAAAAAATGTACAATTTATTAACTCTTTTCAAAACCGTTATAACTTTAATTTAATGGCAATTCAAATGAATGGTAATTCAAAGATTGAAATTTAACTCCCCCAAAGCCTTGATGTGGGATGTGCTTTTTTTTCCAGCTGTTCAGGTGGGAAACCTTCAAACCCCTAGTTTGGGGGTGAATTTCCCCGATTTCTCAGACTGCACTCCAAACACCTCCCTGCTGCTATGGTTGACACAAGCACTCCAAGTGTGATTTAAGTTATGCTCTTTACTGAAATACCATTAAAAAAACCTCCTCGAAGATACAATTCCCAGTGTCCTATTTCCAAGATTTTTCTCTCTTTTTGCCCTCATTCATTCAAGAGAACGAAGAATATTCTTCTGACCTTTCCCACCCAGTTCTACACTTTCATTCTACAGTTGGTGCTTTGTTGTTACCAAGTTCTACATCCCAAGTTCCCCCGTCCTTAAAGAAAAACTCAAGTGTTTGTACAAGTCTGGGTTAATGTTAACAGGCCTCACATCAGACAACTACCAAGTGAGTCAGCATAATAACCATATGGCTGAGCCTGAATCCAGATAAAAGATCCGGAGAGCCTTATTCAATGAGAGCAGAAAATTCCTACTTGGCTCTGCTTTTTCATGGCTGAATTACAATCTCACACTATGCAACTCCAATTTTCCTGAGGGAATGTATTTTTTTGCCCTTCTTCTGAACATAATACTAATCTCATCGTGGGTTTGTCACGTCACTCCCAGGGCTTCTGATAGTTTTTTTGTGCATTCTATAGAAAACAAAGCTTGTATTATTACTGTGCATTTCGTTTAAAGGTGATGACCTTACAATATTCCACCTGTAGTTTTCAGCAGCAGCAAACCCTCATTCTGCCACTGGTCTTCCAATACAGGGACACCATTTGCTTTTGCACAGCAACTCAAATCATGACATTTAATGGAAACATGGCAAGGACTAATATTAACTCACAAGAAAACCAGACCATCTCTCCCATCCTGCCACTCCCTCCTTCCATGGACACCACTGCCACACACCAGTGCTCTCTGAAGAGCTGCTGTCTAACTAAACCCTTTTCTGGAAGGTGATTTGAAAGAACACCGCAATCGAACTTAAAAAGCAAATTAAAATTTCGGTAGGACTGGGAAACAGAAAATCCAGGCCACACTTCAAAAAAGCTCACAACAAAACAAAACATGCAGAAAGGTGAATACAACAGCCTTGATTTTTGCTTTATTCAATGACTACAAAAAAATTTCAAGTCGAAGATGAGATCATTTCATCTTTGTATCTAAAAATATAACCCCTACTTTAATAGAAGACTTTTTATCCTGGATGTAATGGTAACACACGTGTAAGGAGTTTGAAGGCAGACGAGCCATAGGCACTTACATTCCTTTAAAACTTCTAAAGAATATTTCCTTAACCTACATCCGAGTCTGAAACATTCTCGAAATATTCCACTGACTACAGGAGAAAATGTAACCTCTTAGCAATTTGAGTTGGCAGCTTCTCATTATGGGACTTGAATGCCCCCTAGTACTGAGAAACATGAGGGATCATAAGCCTGAAGGACACTAGGAAAAGCAACTGGGAGAAAAGGGGAAAGCACACAGATTGTCTCTCTGCACTCTTCAGAAGGTGATTCTACACTTGCACAGACAGTGAGTGCTGCTGAGGCAGAGCCTTCCCTGCGTGGGATTTGTCAGTCCCTCGCTGGTGCTGCCGAGTCCCCACTCCTGGGAAGGCTCCCCACGGGGGCTGAGGCACAGAAAGCACAAGGTAAAGATAAAATACTGCAACAGCAGGGACTGTGCAGCAGATCTGCCACCACAAAATGTGTTGGAAAAGAGCGGCAAGAGCCTCCAGATCTGCACCACTGCCACAACAGCCCCTGTGAAAATGAACCCCGTCTTTAAGAACACGAGCATCACAACACAGCACTCTGTCACCCTACTGATAAGTTCACAGGTGATTAGTATAAGCCTGACAACAGGTGTTCAGGTTTCAAGTCTAAATCTGCTCTTAAAACATTTTGTAATAAATATTCCTGCTTTCCATGTCTTGAAAGAAGTTCCCTCTCAAAGCCAAAAATAAGCTTCATTCTTAGGGCAAAATGTCTTCTTATCACAAGTTACAAAAGCAATATGAAAAACAAATCTCATTCTGGGAAGCATCTCATTCGTTTAATTTGTATACATATTTTGCCTCAAACTTAAAAGGAAAAACAAACAAAAAATTCCCAGCATTCTAGACTACCATGCTATTGTGCCAGAAAAAATTACAATTAAATTTGTCTAAATTTAGCATGTGGGAAGAGGCACATTTTAGTGGAACCTAAAAATAAAGCTTCAACCTCAAATTTAAAGGGACAAGTAATTTCCCATTAGATACAACAGCTTCTCCAGAGAAGTCTGTCAAACAATTTTGTGAGTCAATATAGCACTTTTTATAGTTCCAGTTCAAGGTCAAGGGGCAATTCCAGTTCATGTAGCCTGACCTCCAGTACATCAACAACATGCTGTGGCATTGCATTTGATGACTCCTGGTTCGAGGCCAATAATCCATGTCAAGCAATGGCAAAACTGCTAGACTTCATGTAAAGATTTAGAGAGATGGGTGACACCATTTCCTTTGGTACTTGATCCTAATGCTTATGGATCTGTCCATTATTTCCTAGTTCTCTGTCTACCTAGGGAAGGATGATTTGGGCCCTCCTTTGTAGTTGCAGAAAACTGGTGCTGATTTGTCATTTCTGAGTTCTGACGTTTCTCATTCTTCCATTTCTCATTAGCTTCACTTAACAGGCCTTTTCCTCTCAGCTGTACAGCTTAGCATCTGACTGAACCAGAATACATTATGTCTGAATACAGACAGGATCAGTATAGATAATGCTGTATTACTCCCTGCCCTCATTATTTACCACTTTGGTAATCTTTGAGTCATTTGCAAATTTTACCACAGTTCCATGTACTTCAGATCAATGATGAAACTGTTAAATGGTGTCAGGCACAGTGCTGATCCCTATGGAGCTGCACTCTATTATTATGACTAATTTTTTAGGTTTGTCAGTTGGCCAGTTCTTAATCCTTTTAACTTGTGCTTCACTGATACAGGGCAGTGCTATTTTTCAAACTGGAATGTCATGCAATGCGAAGAACTGTCTTTCTAAAAGGGCTGTTACAGCTACACCTTCACCTTTGTCAGCCAAACCTTTGAACTTCTTTAAATACTGAAATTAAGCTTGCTCGTGATTCATTTCCTGTAAAGCTGCACATACTGAGAATTACATCCCTATTGCTTATTTCTTTGTAAATGAGTCTTTTGAAAGAGTCCCAGTATCCTTCCCAGCACTGATGCCTGGATGTTCTATCTGCTGTTATTTCAAGTCTCTCCATGTCTGTCTCCAGAACAGAAGATTTCTGAACAAAAACAGACATGGAGAGACTTGGAATTAACTATGGATTGAATATCTGATCTTACCATGTCCTTACCATTAAGTGTTCTTACCATGTTCCCTCCTGAACAGATACAGACACAGAGTTCATGGTACAAGTGCTGATGCATTAATGGAGTTAATTACATGTGGATATTAGGATACAGAAAAATGCCTTTCACATTTACATCCACTGTAGACAAAACAGGTTCCCTTCTTCTCACCAAGCTTTTTGGACTCTGCCCTATAGGGAGGCAACTATAGGATTTTAACATTTTTAGTTACCTGTAGAAAGGAGACCGTGGTAACTCAGCAACAATTCCTGTAAGAATCTGAATGCTCCTCGCTTTTCTGAACTTCAGATGCTGAACAGCACTCAAATACTGCCCTTCAGTACCTTTCACACATTTCTTGCTGTAGTGGTTTGGATTTTGTTTTCCCCCAGAGGCTAAGAAAATGGTATTTCATCCCATAGTGGTGTGACAGTCCCAGTGAAGAGAACCTCCAAAGTGAACACCTTAACCTCTGCTGAAGTCCAGAACTGATATAAGGCAGGAACATGGCATTCACAGGAAGTCCCTAAATCAAACATGTTGCCTACTGACCATCCAAAGGGTTGTGAATATGCCAAAACTCCAGCAACATGGCTCAAGTAACTTTCTACTTAAAAAAAACCCCAAACCGAGATATAGGAGCCCATTTAGCCCTGCTCTGTATCTCTAACCACAGGCAGTAGCCAAGGGTAGTGATCCTGGTAACAGTACTTGGCTCTTCCCACCCCCAATCTACAAATCCAGCTGTGACAGAGCCAAGGCTGTTGTCTTCCCATCTCTCCCAGAGAACTACACATACCTCCAGCTCAGCAAGAGAACAGCGCAAAGAGTTTTCTGCGAAAACATTAATAAGTATGAAAAGAAAAAATACCGTGGAGCTCCCCATATTTGATCAATCTGACTGGTTCTAATAGTTACAGACAAGTTTTCACTACCCAGTGCTGTTGATTTTTTAAACAAACACCCCAAAACATGCCAACCCTCTGAACGCTGTGTCGCACCTTCCTCCCCTATAATCAATCCTAGAGCAGACTGCGACTCAACGTGAGGGGAGGCAGCAGACTGAGCTCTGTGTAATTACCCACTGGATCTTATTAAGACACTGAATTCTAAAATTACAAGGCTGAGGGCTGTGCCTTGGTTCACTGCCATCTACATAGGTACTCAAGCAACTTCAGCCTGAAAAGCTACCTACAGTTAGTTCAACTCCTCTAAAACAGATAGGTATTACTTAACATACTGCACTACAATAATGGTTAATGCAGAGAACAATACAAAGTGAAACTCTAGGAATGTAAAATACCCAACCATAAAATTTCTCTTTAATTTCATTAATGAGCACATTAATTTGTGGGTATTAATTCGACAGGAATATATAAAAATACGTGTGTGAATGAAACCTACTTTTGTGGAGATTCAAGAAGTTGATTTTTCATTAGTGAGTATCAAAAACTCTACATAATCATTTTTAGTGAAAATTATAACAGCATAACAGTATTGAAGCTCAGAGAAAAAAAATATTCAGCACCACAGAAGTGTACAATAAACTATCATAGCAGAATTGGACACACTGTGTTAACAGAAATAGTAACATACTTAATTTACAATACCAAAGAAATCTGGCTATTTATCTCAGCTCCTCAGGAAAAAAAGCTTCATTCTTTAAAAACTATGCTCATATTACTACAACTTCCAGATAAACATCACTATTAATCCTGTTCTGCTCTTTTATATAATTTGCTTCTTTGCTACCTCATTAATAGAAGCCAATATTCTTCTACAATTCACCTACAGGACAGAATTATTAATCATAAATAATCTATTTACTTTTTCACCTTTTTTTTTGTGCTCACTTCAAAATATTTGTGCAGGTAGAGTATTATATTATATTAAGCATAAAAGACAAGTAGATCAGACACCAAAGAGCACGAAAACATTTTACACCAGGTCTCAAAAATCTGAGTGAGTTCCAACCTGGCCAGCTGCCTCCACAAGGCGAAAGAAAGAGCTTGCAGCACTCTGAACTTTATGCTCTCTTGATCAAAGGACTTTCAAAGAAGTAAAACAAGGAAAAAAGTAGGAGAGATGAAGGCATTCAGTTGCCATCAGTTCAAAGTTTTATTATGAATAACAACTCCACAGCTGTAGAAACACACAGACAAGAAGCAACAAGGTAGGTGAGCTCCTCTTTATATCAGCTAGAGCTACTCCAAGATCTTATTCTTCTAGATAATCCAAAAATGTATGCCTTGGAAAAACACCCTCCATCAGATGCTGCCAGTAAGGGAAGAATGACCAATCAAGAGAGGAAAATTTTTTTACAAATTAAAAAACAAGCTTTCTTGGCACCCACAGCTCCCTGGACATGCAGCAAGAGCCCAGGAACTGATACCACTGCTCTGCCTCGTGATTAGGTCTACAAAAAACACTTCCATGGGGGAGCAGGATGATGGGGTCAGTGTCTGAATCATAGGGGGAGAGGTTAATCTTGACTTTAACTGTAATTAAGCAATTTATTTTTTTTTTTGCACAAAAGGAAAAAGTAAAAATTCATAATAGTGTGAAGTGAATCAAATATCAAACTCAAATACATTTTTTTGTTTCATCTGGAGATCACCTTATCCCTCTTAACAAATATTAAGAGGAAAATGACATTTGAAATCAAGCAGTAAAATATTTTAATTATGAAACAATTATTGTCTATTAACAATAGAAATAATATTAAAGATCACATTCTTTCCTCAGAAAGCACCATCCAAACTGAAGGGAAGAAGGAAGTGTGCAAATATACTTTTGTCTTTAAAACAGCCTAGAGGTACCTTTTCTTTCAGAATAAAGTTCCAAGGGGTCTTTGGTACCCAGTGTTAAACAATTTGTAAGGATTTTGTAAATGTTGTTGGACTGTCAAACTACAGTTTCATTAGACATTATCAGTGAAAAACAGTAGTTAAAGCATAACATTTTCTACTATAGTTATATTTTTTTCATAGGATGGCCATCAACAAGCTTACACAGATGCACACAGGCAATCAGATATTAAATGCTTCCTACTAGTCGACTTCAATTGATTTCCAGTATTTCTTATTTCCACTGTATTTATCCCTACTCACCTCATGGAGGACTTGGAATAGTGCCAGTGGATCTGTGATACTACTGAATACAACATTATACTATTTATGTTTATTAACAGCTTGAACCATAAACTGTCTTGCTGCACTGGGCAAACCTAAGTAGCTTTATATATATGTATAACTTTGTATAAACTGTTGCAGTGCTGCTGGAGCAAAGAGAGGATTTGTTTAAAATAAACACCAGAAGCTGAATAAGGTGTAAAGTAAAAGCAATGTTAAAATATGAACTTATGAGTTTAGTTAGTAGAAAGGTTTAAGAGAGCAAGACATATTATCACCAAAATTTAAATACGAATATGTAAATATCAGCTAACAGGGATCACTGCCAATATTTAGTGAAAGAATATCCAAATAGTCTAGTATGATACTATGCTATATGTGCAGCCTTGGCAAAACAAAGTCCAAGTTAAGGAGGAGTACCTTGGTGGAATTTAAATGCTTTGATCTGACAACTAGGTCTGAAATCCAGAAACTGTAACAGGATTTATGACCCATATAAGACTTCAGCTCTTTTTGTACCAAGAATAATATTCATTTCTCTATTAGTGAAACAGCAGCACAGTACAATTGACAAGCATAAAATTATTCAGAAAAGTATTACCGAGGCTGCTAAAAGAAGGAAGAAACTGAGAAAAATAAAGCTTTGCATATTATCCCAAACAAGTCCACTGTGTAGTACAATACAGTGGGTAAATGGCTTCTGGTCCAAACTCAGATTCTGTCCTTTTTTCATGGTGGGCAGCCATGAAAGGGAGGTTTGTCTGAGACCAGGAATGCAGGAAATAACTTCATCAGTGGTTGCCTACAGTTTGCTAGTACTAACTTTAAATTATCTACATCCAGTGTTAGTTGCTCCGGAGCACAACACCACAGCATCCTCCTCAAAGAAATAATAGAAACTAATCCTCCAGGAGCTCCAGGCTGCCCAACCACTGCTCCCCCAGCAGAGGCACAGGGAACTCCTGCTACAGTAACACCAGCAGGTGGATTTTACCCCTGGCTGTACCAGCCTGCAGCACTTGGAAGCAGCCACCTCAGGGAATAGCCAGAGCCCCGAGGCCAAGGAAGATGGCACATACACAGCCCTGTAAAGTCTGAGAAAGTCAAGTGGGATTTACAGTCAAACTTGTGACAATTTTCCATCTCCACACCCACAGCACATTTTTTTTCAAAAAGCTTATTAATACCCCACCAAACACAGCCAGATTTTAGGTGACCAGAAGCACATTCCCAACACCATCTTATTCTCCAGATCTACCAGACAAGCACTGAGTAAAAAGCCTTTTTCACAGAACAAACCCCCAACTTCCAAAGCACCTGTCCCCCACAGCCTGCCCCTTTAGCCTGGTTGTTCTCCCCTGGTTGTTCTCCAGAGTGCAGGATCCTTAAAAGATGGGCCTCCAGAGCTGAGCACAGGATTGCTCTCTGGTGCCTGTGTGCCCTTGCCAATGGCACATGTTCCCATCTGCCCAGCAGCCCCAAGCTGAGCAGAGCAGGGATAGGACTAAATAAAATGTCACAGGCAAGACAGACACTACAAATAGCACCACACGTTCAGCAAGTCAGCACAGAGCATATGGATTCCAGGGGTAAATTGAGCATCTAACTCTGGTTTATACAGTTCTCCCTGCTTTAATAAAAATGGAAAACTGAATATGGAATTTTAGCCTGACTGCATGCTGAAAGCTTATTCTATGAAAATGTCCTTAAAATACTAATGTACTCACACTTTTCTTTTTTTTCTTTTTTTTTTTTTTTAACTAATTCAGACATCTAAATAGAGAATTAAAAATTTGGACACATTCGTCCCTGTCTTTGACAGATACTCTAACAGATAATAGTTCATTTATTAAGCCAAATATTACTTAACATTATAATTATAGTGTACATTAAAGCTATTCTTCATTTTATTTAACAGTTTGTGATGTATAAGCCAAAAAAGCCTGGGATAAAAATTGAAAAATTATTAAAAATAGAGGAGAGAGTAAAGCAGTGTCTTACTAGTTAATTTTATCTTCCCATTTTTGTTATGCCTGGCAGATGATGGGTTTATATTTCCTCATATCATAAAATCCTATTACAGGAACTTCTCCCGTGAACCATAATTTCTCCTCCTTTACATTTCCCACATTGCCTTCCTAAAATTCAGAACAGGAAAAAATACAAAATGTGGTCTCCTTGTCCTATAGAATGTCCATCCTGTTACACTGGAGAAGGGAGACCTGGAGACCAGTGGAATGGGATGGAGTGATGCTTTCACTAACTAGGTGGAAAAGATCAAGATCTGCCGTATTTTTTTTCAAAGATGCTTTTCACCATCTGTGCTCATGACAGTTTTATTCTGGGCCAACAAATGGCCTTTTTTGAAATGCAAAATTAAGTTGCAATGTGGTGATGAAGTAGACTGAAGAACAGACACTTACAAAACCAGCATCTTATACCAAGTATTCTTTTTTGTATCATGAATCGATAGAGATGGTTGTCAGAGAAGTGAAACACTGAGCAAGTACAAAAAACCAGGTAGATGATCTCATGGGGACATAACTGTGGCTAAAACATTGCGTATTTTCTGCAAAAAATTAACCAAAAAAAAAAGACAAATAAGATATTTGCACGTACATTCACAGAGAGAAATACAAACGTTCAGTGGAGGGGAGGAAATCATAACTATATTTATCACATCTCAGTGCTAAAAGAGAATCTTTTTCTCAAAAAACTCCAACTATCCTAAATATTTATCTACTTTGCGGTCCACAGCATCTTTTTTAGCAAACGTATTTTGCTATGTATTTATTGTTTCATATTGCAGTTTTCTAATAAAGGAAATTGTAGTAATTTCCATTTGCAACCAGCACCAAATAAACCTCCCACTGCTGTGTCCCTCTCCATCATTATAGCCTCTGTAACCCCAAACAACTTTCTATTCATAGAACAATTGTATTAAATCCTTACAGAAGAAAAATTTTAAACAAAAGCCACATATTTCTAAAAGATGTATTTGAAATAGTCTTTTTATTTTCATGTGCAGACCTAAGCTTAGAGCATTCTGTCTCTCTAGCAGGAAGAGAGATTATCACTATCACTTAAATCACCACGAGAAATACTGTTCCAATTCTGCTGAGGTGTTCGTGATGTTATCAGCTGCTACAAGGGAAAGAAAATTCAGGGGTGGAGTTTGGAAAGGTTCAAAGTATAGGTTTCTACACTTCAATCTCAGTATAAAGCTTACAAACTTGATTCAGCGTTGATTAATGGAGCTGACTGTGCTTCAACTCTTGGCTAAATCACAGTTAAAAGGCAGATGAGAAGATACAGTTATGCTGATGTTTCAGAAGTAGAAGCATTTCTGTCCAATGAATAGCTATCAAACATCTTATTCGAGTTTATCTATCAGATATAGGAAATATTTATGTGAATTAAAAAAAAACAGTAGGAAGGAAAACAGGTTGAAGGATAAAATGTTACATTTCTATAACGTATGATTGTGTAGCCCTATTTTACAGCAGTTTCATGTCATTAACACAATCTCTTTTTCATCAGAATATGAATTTTTATTATGAATGTCTTTATGTAACACTAATCTTTCTATTATGACCTGAGGGAATATACTGTAATAATATTAGAAATCTTCATTTGTTTCTCCAGTCAGCGATTCAAAGTTGATGTCGGGGTTTAAACAGAATTAAATGACTGAAAAAAAAAGGTGGGCACTATGCCATGGCCTTTTAACTTCCCCTACATAGACCAAGAGCACTGCTCACTTCCTGGAGGAAGCCAATACCCTCTGGAACAAACTATGGCAGTATTGGGATCAATCACCTGTTATCCAAAGGTCACAACAAAGGTGTTGCACCACTGAACATCACGGTGGGAGCCCCAGCATGGAGGGGGTGCTGCTTTCTAAACGCTGGACAGCAAGTAAAAGACTCAAGAGGCAACAGAAGAACTCCTAGAAACTAGGAAACTTTAGGTAAAAAATCTGGAATCAGGCTAAAAATCTGTTAAATAACAGCAGCCACAGCAAAGATTTTCAACCCTGTAATACCCAACTCTTGCCATGTAAGCACTCCTCCTTCTGGTCCCTTCAAACGAAACACAAAACAATCCAAACTTCACTCTCAGAGTTAGGGTGAAGCCCATGGCTGCTGTTTAAAGACCTGTGGAAAACTAAAGGGACAAAGAGTATGAATCCCCCTCCCAGTTCTTGATAAAACAGGGGAGGAGGGGGCAAGATGCCCCCCTCTCCAAGCATTAACCTGTTCTCTTCAGCTTTCCACTAACCTCACCTGCCACCTGCTGCATAGTTTTTAGAGCAGTCTGATATTCACTGACCGAATTGTAAATTAGCAAGTCAATTTGACCCTCAAAAGCTGTGAGGGTTAAAAGAATTTTAAGTCATACTTTCCACTGGCTAATCATTACTCAGCTTGAACTCCTGATGGTGAACTCCTTGACACAAATGAGCCCACATCTGCTCCTCCAACTCAAAATTACTTTGCTCTACGAGCTACTTTTATTAGCAGACCAATGACCATAATGAATTTTTGAGAACGGGCAGCTATTCAGCAGAAATCAACTCAAGCAATTCCTCCATCAAGTGTGTTGTGTTCTTCCATAGCTGTGTTGTGTTAGGGGAAGCACCGGATTGCTCCTGCAAACCAGTGCAAGCTGATTTCTTATCATACACCATGTAAGCAAAAAGCAAACAAACAAAAACCCCCCACGCTGCCTGTGAATAGCCAGGTCTAGCTGTTATCAGATGAGCTGAAAAAACCCTTCTGTTTCACTGGAAATCACTAGGTCAGGTTATAAAACAGACTAATTAAATGAAATGAAACTATAAACACTAAAAGCAACCGTGAACTACCTAATCTAAGTGACCTACAGATGTAAAGATACTAATTGGCCCCAACTCAAATTTACTCTATTAAAAGTGCTTATGGAAGTCCACGTGTTTCTTTTTCCCCCAAATGCTGAAATGATCAGTTGGCTGGAGAGGATCTGTTTCCTCTTCTGTGTGCAGCTTTTTAGCAGTACCAATACTCACAGGAACAAAATGGAGAGAGTGGAGCAAAACACCTTAAATATATAATATATTCAGTCAGGACTTGAGAAAACTGGTTAACTTTATGATCTCTGACAAAGCTCCAAAGCTGATGTTTTTTCTTGGTTGTTTGCTTCGAGTGACCACAAATGAGGTTGTAACACATTGTTTTTATCGGTTTCAAGATGTTTTTAACCACTGAAGTTTACAGAGAGACTTTTTATGTTTTATATACTTAACAGCCAACGTAGTAACACAAAGGCACAGGAAAAAAACCAAGCTGTGTGTCTTGTTTTGTATGAAACCTGGTGTGCAGTATGCCCTGACTGCCAAGGAGAAAAAAAAATGCCTCTCTAAATTCACCCGCAGCTCTTGGTCTCAAAATAAAACCATCTCCTGCTCATCTTAATAATTTTAGACTCCCCTTTACACCCCAGCTGTAAAGCACAGGATGGTGATGACACTTCAACTCCAAGGTACATACACAAACTCAGAAGCAGAACACCAGGTGAAATTTATGGGTCAGATATGTCAAAATACCTTATGAAAAATTGTTTCATCTTACTAATAATCTCTGAAAGCTCATAGAGGTTGTCACATCTTCTCTAAATTCAAACCACAATGCTGATCTGAATATTTATTTACATATACATACATATATATTGCATATTATATGAGCAGACGCTGAAATATGTTTGTATAAAATGTGACTTGTAAACCCCCAAGACTCAAATACTGCTGATGCCTGACACTTGACAAGGACTGAACCAGTAAGAATAAAGGATTTAAAAATTTATTTCAAGAGCTTTTCACAAGATGTCGGAATTAAAAAGTCTTGGTTACCAAACAGACAGCTGACAGTTATTTCTTGTGTAATGTATTTCAGAAATAACCTAACACGATCACAGTACCTCCAAACCTCACTTTCTCATTAAGAAGTGAGCAGGTGGGTTTCAGAGTACATGAAAGCATCATGCTCCTAGTAGAGGTAACCTTTTTTGTCCTCATTAGGATGAGTGATGACAGCAGTGAAAAAAATGAAGCATTTTCTCTTTTCTTTTTCCTTCCTTTTCCCAGTATAGCAACAATAACCAGCAGAGAGGATTCTTTGCAGCACATGAATAGATCCACACTGGTTTCATGGTTTAGTTTATTAGCCAAGAAGTATCCCAGGTATTTCTACCTTGTGTTTGACTCGGGCTGACATAAAAAGAAAATGCTGCTTGCTATTGCAGCATTTGATCCAAGATTCTTCTTTCATCTCCTTCTTCTAACTTTGCATTTTGTCTTTCCTTCTGTCGTTCTTTCCAGCATCCTGCAGGATACAAATCAAACAGCATTCCACCAGAAGGGCAACAACTGCAAGATTAATGGAACACACCAACAGTTGCATGGCAAAAGACAGCAACTAAAGTTCGGCAAGACCACCCACGGGTAAAATCAGCTGGGCACTTCAAAGTGAAATTGTACAGAAATCAGAAAAACCTGGTAATTAAACCAGAAGCCCCTAGAATTTATAGTGGAGAATTGTAACCTTCTCCATGACAACTCCCGTTATCAGAAGTAAATACATGGACACACACACACACACACACACACACACACACACGCCCTCCTGACCCTTCTGTCTTTCTACACTAAATCATCACACAGAGTTGCACTAACACTCCCACCTTTCCAGGGAGGGTGGACACTGGAAGGTATGTGCCTGTGTGGCCAACTGGGTCACTCTGCTCTGTTAGAAGCCAAGAGTATTACCTAAAAGTCTGCACAAGGAGCAAGGAAAATAACTCCATACTGCTTTACAGGTTAGAAAAACAAAAGTCATACTTGCAACTCTCACTTCGAATTTTTCCGATTCCGACCAATTCCCTGTACGACTCCTGTGCCTGTGTCAGTGCTCACAAAAATGGCAGGACAGACAGAAGGTGAGTGCTGAGCCTGGCTCTTCACCACCACCAGAGCCACAGACCTGGGCTGCAGCAAACAAAGGGCTACAGCTGTGGAAGGAGGAGGGAAAGAGTTCAGAGGAGCTGACTCAGGCTCACAAATCCTCCAATAGAGAGAAACAGCCCATTGCATTTCCATCCATCATTATTTAACTAAGTCTTCCTTCCACCAGTTTTTCTGCAAGCAGTAGGCTGAAAGGTGATGTAAGAATATATGTGCTGCTGCAAAGCTTGCAGAACTAAAGGGTAGCCAGAATCAAAATGGATGAGCCCCAAAATCAGCAAGAACCCAACTGTCAGTGTACAGTTGCACCAGATATGTGATATTAAACTTTTGTTTAGAAATGTCTTTGATTCAAAGATTCAAAAATAGCATTGCACCTTCAAGAGATCAAAAGGTATGATGGTAACAAGAGGTCAAAAATATATATCCAAAAACTGAGGCTGCAGATACTGCCATAGTAAAAGAGAACCAACATGGTTCAATGTATTGAAAATAATATATCTGATATTAACTGCCCTGCAGCATATTTTAAGCAAGGAAAAATAAAAAGTAGTTTTAGTTTCTTAATGTTGAAATACAATTCCTGTCCAAAAATTCTTGTAAGACCTAGTTTTGAAAAACAGACGCAATTTGTTTCCAATTTAAATTAAAAAAAGCTTTCATTTCGTTTAGAAACAGCAGTGACAAAAGCAAATATTTTCAAAGTAACTGTGCATAGGAAAACAAAATAGGTACTAGCATTAATTCCCTACTAATACAGAATGCTAAGTAGGTTGCCTGAAATTAATTTAAGAATATTAATTACATTCAGTCACAGGACCATAAAATTAAGCAGTCTAATGTATCAACACTTGAAAAATACACTTGAACATACTTCCCTAGTGAGCAGTGGTCTAAGCTATCAGCCTCTGTAAAATTCAAACACCAACACTCCTATGCACAGAGCTTCAATGGCACCACTCAGTTATCAGCTCAGGGAGTTCCCAGCTACAACATTCCAGCCCTCACTCCATGGGCAGTTCCAGCAGCTCTCCTTTAGCTCAGGCTGTTGATGAGGATTAGAACGAAACAACTGGCACGGACTAGTTCCACAGCTCTTCTTCAGAAACATGTGGGAGGTTTTGCAATTTATTTTTTATGCTGCACCGACTGCTTCAGGAAGTCATAGGGCTGAACTCAAATTTTTCCTTGAGTTCAGCAGAGAGTGTGAAGAACAGAGAATAGGATATCTATCTCTTGCTGCCCTCACCTACAGACAAGAGGCTTTGAAGGAGAGGGTGAAGACACGACAGTAGTTTTGCATCCTCACAGATTTTGAGTAGGAGAGGCCACTTTGCTTTCCTTGAACCATCACATTTGTTGAACACCCACCTGCCTGAGGTGGCTGCACAGCACAAGGTATGTCCAAGGGTGTGGTATGGCAGGAACATCACAGCACTCTCTCTTCTGATGGGAGAGGTAAAAGTCTTTATAAAGTACTGCTTCTGAACTTACCTGCCATCCACTTTCACCCTTTTCCTGCCTTTCATCTATTTTTGGCTGAGTAAGTCAATTTTCTCGCCTAATAAATAGGAGTATTTCATGAGTGACACAGTTACTGGAATTCAGGGTTTAACTAATATCATTTCAGGTCTTGAAAAGCCAGTGAAGATCTTGGTAACCTTTCTTTTTATATTTACCACATTATACAAAGTTCAAAACATTGAAGCTGAAGCTTGAAGTTCAAGGTTGCAGCCCATCTTTAATCTTCTATTAATATTACAGGAGAGCAGTTCTGGAACATTATGATCCTTTAATTATGAAAAATTGGAGATCATTAGCATGGCCATATTTTACAGATAAGACTGTGCTTTTACTTCAACAAGCATAATCAACAGTGTTTTTGTAAAATTTGGTTTGCTAAATCCACTGGAATGGAGGAGCTTGGTAATTCCCTTTTAAAATGACTTTTACAACTTCCCAGCTGTCTAGTTCTCTACATTTGTCATGACAGACAAAGTTAAATTAAAAATTCTAAACCATCACCCTAGGGCAAAACTTGATAGAAAACTGTAGAGCAATATTCTTTAAAACCGGTAACAAAATATATCCTAACACTACAGATAAAATACACTGTAATTTTTCTGTGTGCATTTACTCCCCTACTCCTTTTTAATAGATGTGATTTTCAGGAAATGTAATCACAACTCACAACTCAAATGGGTGTCTGGCACTGTTCTTTTTTTGAATAGTCCAATTGGTCACAACAAGGGACTCTCATATTCATCAAGGCCTGTGTTTAGGCACAGAGGTCAGATGTCACATCTGTGATTGATAATGTTTGTTTTGTGCTCTGCATTTCGAAAACTCTTCACTTTAAGCAGCATTTTGCTTCTAAACAGGAGTGGGTGTAAGGACACTCAGCATAATGGAATGGGCCAGGTTTAATTCCCTTAATCACTTGGTCAGGGCAACAGAATTAACTGTCCACATCTGTTCCCTCCAAGCACACATGCTTAGTTTTCCCTCTTATGCAATAAAGGAGTGTGGGGTCATGATGCCACATCTAGCCTGCCTTTTCCTCCAAAACTGAATCCACAGAGAACACCCACAGGCTGACTGTGGATCAACACAGGCTGATTTTGGACCACAAAATACTTTTGATGTGGCAAAACCAGCTCCATCTTGAGCCTCAGGATTAATATACTGTTTAATATGTTACAGGTGCCCAAAGGAAAAAGCTGAGCTGTCGTGCCAATTGTAAACAGACAGGTAAACAGAAAAGCACACTTAAAGCTTGACATAAAATGCTTTCTTAATAAAGATGTTCTTGATAGCCCACTGAAAATGGAGTGTAACTGCACTCCTAGTTAGGGTGATCTGTTCAAGATGGCGTGATCTGGTAAAGATGACGTTCAACATCATTAGTCACACTGACAGAGCTGCTCAACAAAGGCCAGGGAGGGTTAGAGCCAAAAGAAAATTTGAAAAAGGTATCATTTAAAATGGCAATTAATTCAGACCCATTGGGTTGTGGTTCTGGCTGCTGGAAGCCTGATGATGGAGGTCGATTGCTCCAAGCCCCTGGTGTTCACAAAATGGTGATTATCAGGATGCTCAGTCTCAGTTGGGAGCCACCTACACTCACCTCCTTTTGACATTTGTATCAATTATGCTTGTTTGAGGATGAACAGACAGACAAATACTAAGTTCAGAAAAAAACCTAAAACCAACGGGGTCCATGCTGGGAAACAAATACTGAATTACCAAAAGGGGAAGAGAGGAGTCACCAACAGCCAGGTAAGTACAGGGAACACAACATGAGTAACAGACAGGGAGCTTCCAGAAAGGGACAAAACCCATTAATTTACAGGAACAGCTGCACTGTGTTCTGGTATCAGAAAGAAACTAGTTTTGGAGAGAAAGAAAACAGCTTTCTCCTTTAAGGACAAGGACAAACAGAATGGGCAGTAAACACTGCATTTCAGCAAGGAGCTGTTCTCTGCAACAGGTGTCATAAGATACACTGGATGCAAAAGGAGAGACGGCCAGGAAAACCTACAGGTCAGCTGACAGCTGGAAGATGAGAGAGAACCCATTCCATTAAAATCTGATTAAGAATCTTTCTCCTTTGTGGCAACATGTGTGTTGTTTTGTTTGGATGCTGTGACTGCTTTCAGTTAGCATTTTATCCTTTGCCTGACCTGAGCTAAGATAGCAGGTTAAACACAAAATAATCCCCTCTCAAGGCTGTGGCAGTCTATGAAATGAGGCAGGAGGTAAGACAGCTCTTAACTCCCTAGTAGAGGATATTCCACGAGGTAAACCATGAAACCAGATGCTGACCATGTCTGAGTGGGAGTCCTGCAGGTCTGGAGGGGTGCTGGCATCCCTGGGAGCAGGGGAGCAGGCAGTGCAGCCTGGAGAGCAGGGAAGAAGCACAGCAGCACTGGGACATCTGGCACACCTGAGCCCCCAAATCCCTCAGGAGTGTATTTACCTCATCATCCCCCTGGGTAACCACTGCCAGCTCCGCACACGCAGAGCCCAGGACAGCACTTCAAACCCATCTGTGAACCTCTGATTTTATCACTACAGCAAATAATAAAGAAGTGCAAATGAGGATGATAATATTGCTTGTTTTACATGCAGAAGGTCAGAGAGCATGAATTAGTCACTCTCCTGTGCAGTCCACTGCTGGCTGGCTGACGGGGAAGAACAACTACAGAGGACACTGTTTCCTCTCTCGGAGTTAAGTGGAGACACGTGGGGCTGTGATTGTGCCTCCTCTGCTCCATGAGCCCACTAACAGGGAAGGCACAGGAGAAAATAATCAACTACTGTCTGGAGATAAGCAACATATTATTTCTCCAGGGAGCAAGTGGGAGAACCGGGAGGCAACAGCTGTTTTCAGTCCCACTATTTCTGCTCCCACTACACACCCTGCCTTACTACGGCTTGAAAGGAGTTGCCTATATTTATAAATACAGAGAGATAAATAGCTGTGTCTGAGTGCGTGTGTGCATCTGGTTGTAATGCAAGAGTAAGGAGAAAATATCCTTCCCACGCACATTAATGCAAATGTAAAGAGAAAATATCCTTCCTACAGACGTTTATTTTAAACTGTGTGTGCTAGCATATTTTTATTTTAGAAAACTGATTACTTCATCATTGGATTGTGTCCTTACTGCACTTAGCAGTTTGGAAAAAAAAAAAAAGAAGTATGAATCCAAATGTAACTCATAGGACAAACAAGTATTTATTTGAATATTTAAACAGCTTGGCAATTTTTCTTCTCCGTTTTCTCCAGTAATATAAAGCATGTTAAATGGAAAAATGTGTTACGAATGCAAATCCTCTGTAAGTGAAAGCCTATAGAAAAAGAATAAAGCTATTGAGCAAATGCTAAAAAAAATTTTTCTCCCAACACAACTGGAAAGTAATGCTGCCAAACAGTAAACACACCTGCAAAACCAGATTTAGGGAACAAGTTAAATCCTCTGACCTCTATATTTTTGCCAATTGATCTATTTTTAATCCAGTGAACACTTAAAGATAGTGCTTGCAACAACAGTTTTTCATCACTGCAACTTTTGGAAACATTTGCTATGATACTGTGAGGTGAACCTAAGAGAGTGATAGTTTAAGAGCATTCAGCCATCATGTAATTACACACCCTGTATACAACAACCATTTAACAATGCAGCTAAGCCAATTTAGGACAATATGCTCATCCACTAAGCTATTACAGCTTAGAATGACGTTCTTATCCACTCTGAAGTTCAACTTGCCATTAATTGTTTAACACTAACACAGTTCTGAATAAATAAAGTCAACAAATTGGAATGCTATAGTTAATTGTAATTAATGTGGCTGTGTGCAAATTCCTACTTTCACAAAGAATATGATGGCACAGAAGATAGCTTTGCATTTTCCTAATGAAGTTTGAATTCTTCTGCTGCAAAACAACCACTTACCACTACTATCTTCACCCAAATAAAAAATGGCCAGGTAAAAATTAACAATTAACAAGGAAGGAGCAACATTTCGTAGAAAAAAATATTATGACAATCATAGTGAGGGCATCTGCACTGTAAGCCTTTCTACAGATGTCTGTACACACACAGACAAATACATATATATATATATATGAAAGGCAACACACCTTCTCAAGAACCCTGATTTATATGGTTTCTAACTGCAATTTACTGTCTTCTTTTCCCCAGTCTGTGTTCTAGCTCTTTCTCTCAAGTTCCTACATTCAACTCAAATCTGTGAGGGAAAAGCAAAACAAAACAACCCACAACAAAACAAAATCAAAGCCAAATAATACAAAGGATTTTCATCTTTGTCTATCTGCCTGTATCTCTTGGTTATATAATCACAGCTGTAATCTCTAGGAAATGCAGACTCAATCAGATAGCACAATAATGCTGGGGAAGATCTCTCCAAGCTGTGATATGTCGGAATCTAAACCGACTGTTAGAGCTTCAGAAAGTTCCCATCAAATGACCAGATGGGGATTCAATCATCCAAATCTTCTACAACAGAAAGTGTAGTGAGACCACGAAACATTAGCTTCTTGATCATCTGTCTCATAAATACTGGGAAAGAAATACAAAAGAGAAACTTCTTCTCATGTGTCACAAAAATTATGCCTAAGAAACTGTACCAAAAAATAGGCTCTTTGGTCAAATAATGAGTACTCATCTGAGGCAGGGCTATTTGCCATATATTTAGATGTAACACCAGGTGTTTGACCATCACCATTCTTAAGACTCCACATCAGACTGCTCATTTCTATTCAGCAGGGCAGGAATCAAAGCTGACATAAAAATCCGATACAGCTATCGCAGCTTTTTTTTTTTTTTAAGTATTATAAAATACAGTCTCTTTGAGAATATCTTTTCTGTGAACTGTGAAAGAATGAAAGAAATCCATAGTACTTGCAGTCTGAATCACACACAGAATTCATATTTCTTGTAACTTCTTGTTTCTGAACTTCATCACCTTTAGCCAAGGTGATAAACCACCCACCTTTTATTACCCAGCTCTCCTCTGAAATGATGTGCTTACTATGCAAATTTTAGATGATACTTGCAAGTGGCCAGGATAAAGAAATACCTCATTTTCTTCAGATCTATCAAAAGAGTTGGCTGCAGGTGAGATGAGATTTTTAAGTTCATTCATGGCATTTGCTACACTTACCACAGCCTTTGTGAGAGAGAAATCATGGCTAACGGGAAGCCTGAATTTTCAGCTCTGGAAAGGTATCAGAGTACAACTACCTGGGCTTCAATATTTCACTTCTAAGAACCTGCAATAAATGAAAAGTCCACTCCCAGAGAATATGGCAATGAGAATAATGGAATAAACCTTGCTTCACTATTCCAGGCAGCTTGGACAAGCCCAGAATTCAAAGTGCCAGTACACTGAGATGAAAGTTCATAAACTGTGCAAGTGAGACCTGTAACAACACACTTCAGTAAAAAAACTTCACTCACAATACTTCATACATCTAATTTGGAGATGCACAGGCATATATCCCTGTGTATCTAATATCACATGTTCTTTATCTGCACTGGTTGCTGTCTTTGACAATGTACTCAGCCCTAGACAGACAGATATGCCTGAAGCAGAAAGGCCATCATGTTTTCTCATGTTCTGGTTGCTTGTCACAGATTACAAAATGAAAAATCTGTTCTTAGGTGTTAGGCATCCACTCTTTTAATTTCTCATACAGGGTACCATACCAACAGCATGATGATGATGATGATGATGATGATGATGGACAGCACCACTGCATCAAAGTGTGAGGAGAAAACAACTCACCCCAATAGCAAATCTAAGAATTCCTACCCTTCTGATCCAGCATAATTCATTCACTCAGTACTTCTGCTTTAGAGAATAAGTCTGATGAGGGGTGGCTGATGGAGCTGGGATTGTTCAGCCTTGATAAAAAGAGGCTCAGGGAGGATCTTCTCACTCTCTACATCTCCCTGACAGGAGGATGGAGCCAGGGAGGGGTCGGGCTCTGCCCCCAGGGAACGAGGGACAGGACAAAAAGAACGGCCTCAAGCTGTGCCAGGGCAGGTTCAGGCTGGACTTCAGGAGGAATTTCTTCACTGAAAATGGGGGTCAGGCATTGGAACAGTCTGCCCAGGGAGGTGGCAGAGTCTCCATCCCTGGAGGTGTTCAAGGAACGACCGGACATGGCACTCAGTGTTTTACTTGACAAGGTGGTGATCAGTCAAAGGTTGGACTCGATGATCTTGGAGGTCTTTTCCAACTTTAAAGATTCTAGGATTCATATCACAGACCCATTAGAGGGCTGGACCTCCAGCATGGCAGGCATTTCTCTTACAAAGGGGGTGTATTACAAAGGCAACAGAGACTAAACTGAAGTGAATGCTGCTGTCACACAGAACTGACCCAGGCAGCTCTGCCAACACCCAGGCCTGGCTCAGGCTGCACCGAAAGGTAAATCTTAGATAATGACCCCATGTTATACAATTGGGTTTGACATGCCTTGGTCATCAGGCAGCAGTGGGAGCTGCTCAACAGACAACATACGTTCTCTAGTTTTCTGCATCACAGACAAGAGAAATCACAGAGATTAGGACCATAACCAATTCAGAGCCAGCAGGACCATTAACTCTGTGCCCTCTAACCTGCATTCCTGTCACTCTGCGTGGCAAGAATCAAACACACCAAGCAACAGCTACAAATTTGTCACCTTCAGCGCAGCAGCTGAACAGTATACAAATTTCCTGCTTTACATCTTATCTAGTAAGCTCCATAAGCACCACACTGAACATATTTAAGAACACTACAGCTACTCCTCCTCAAAAAAAGGTACTAAATAACTTCGTTACATTTTTCCTCACAACATAATCAAGGATTTAACAGTCATTGCACAGAAATCATTGCTACACAGAAGATGTATGAGAAATCTGTTTTGCCCCAAAAATGCATATTGTGAAAGTGTAACAGAGAAGCAAATTAAAGAGAGAAATGTTTTAGAAAATGAGCAAATAAATTAGTAAAGGTTTAAGAAGGTGGTGGGTTTTTTTTTAATTCTCTGACACAGTAAATTTATTTAAGACCTGCAGATTGCATGTATTTATTTGCCTAGTTTTGCTATAGGAGTGAAATGAAACATAATGAAGTACACACAGATATATTTTTTCCACAGCAGTTCTAAACTTTATTTTCAATTTGAAAAAACTTAATCTTAAAACAATATTATGAATGTGCAGTACAGTCAAGTACTATACTATACCTTGTACTGTACTGTGATTTTATTTTATATTTGGAAATAAGGTATAAATCCCCTTCCCCAATACATTGAATAAAAAATATTTTTTTTCAGATCAGCCATTAGAAGCCTTTCAGTATCTGATGAAGATTTAGGGTCTTTTGAAAAAAACAAAGTAACTGTATTCCTTTCCAGTTTTCAGATACTAATCTCAAACTAGGAAGCAATATTTTGGTATGAAAAAGCTCAATAGACATGATAGGAATTATTTAATTCAGTGATAATTCTGTAGTTAATACCTCCTCCTGAAACAAATTTGTTTCCCTGAAGATGGAAGAGAAAGTCAGAACCAGTAATCAGAAACTTCCCACACTCCCTTTTTCTTTGAAGGAAATTGTATGTATACATGCACATCCTTCCAAAAGTTAAACAAATTTATCTCAACACAGGAACAAAATAACAGCCTACATGGTGTTGTGCTTTTTCCAAAACACATTCTGAGCAGGAAGGGTTTTATGTAAAATTGTCTGCCAGTTCTTAACTTGAACTATATTTTTGTAGGATTACCCTCACTTTAAGCTACTGATTCACAGGAAAAGGCAGTTCATAATGTTTCTTTCAATACTCATAGATTTAAGAATTTTTTTTTTTTTAATTCTTATTTTGTGTTTACTTTCTATCAGAGAAATAATCACAGTCATCTAATATTTCTGAGGGTAGGCAGGGTCTGCAGAGGGATCTGGACAGGCAGGATCCATGGACTGAGGTCAGTGGTGTGAGGTCCAATAAGGTGAAGTGCTGAGTCCTGCCCTTGGGTCACAGCAACCCCCTAAAGTGCTCCAGGCTGGGGGAACAGTGGCTGGAAAGTGCCCAGAGGGGAAGGACCTGGGAGTGCTGGTTGACAGTGGCTGAACATGAGCCAGAGCATGCCCAGGTGGGCAAGAAGACCAAGGGCACGTGGCCCGTACCAGGAATAGTGTGGCCAGCAGGACCAGGGCAGTGATTGTCCCTCTGTATTCAGCACTGGTGAGGCCACACCTGGAGTGCTGTGCCCAGTTCTGGGCTCCTTATGGCAAGAAAGACATTGAAGGGCTGGAATGTGTCCAGGGAAGGGCAGTGAAGCTGGTGAAGGGTCTGGAGGGTCAGTCCTACAAGGAGCAGCCAAGGGAGCTGGGGGGGCTCAGTCTGGAGAGAAGGATGTTCAAAGGAGGTTGTGGACAAGTGAAAGCTCATCTCTTCTCCCAAGTAACAGGATGAGAGGAAATGACCTCAGGTTGTGCCAGGGGGAGGTGTCAGTTGGATATAAGGAAAAATTTCTGCACAGAAAGGGCAGTCAGGCACTGGAACAGGCTGCCCAGGGAAGTGGTGGAATCACCATCCCTAGGGGTATTTAGAAGACATGTAGATGTGGCACCTGGGGACATGGTTTAGCTGTGAACACAGTGGTGCTGGGTTAGGAGTGTGACTCGATCTTGGAGGTCTTTTCCAACCTTAATGATCCTGCAATTCCAGCATAACTAGGCCAGAATAAGAATCAGTCTGCTGCACAAAAAGAAATTATTTTGTAGATAGCTAACGGAAACTCACTACAGAAATATCACTGGCTGATGATAAACAGATGAATGATTCACAAATGCAAATGACGAAAAAATATTCTACAGTAACACATCTGATTTTAGCCACAATTCAGAAATGCGTTTACAAGATTGTTTACAAGACACGACACATTCCTTCCAATGCCCTTGTAAAAGTCCTCTACATGTGTCACATGAAAAGCCTCATCCATTAATCCAAATCAAAACCAGTACCAACTAAAAACTTTCGCAGTTCCATAGTGATATATTCACTTGCAACTTGCCATCAGGTTATCCAGGATGGCTGCTCAAGCAGTGAGAAAAACAGCAAAAATGAGACTTCACACAGCCCTGTTTTCACTGTCTGGTTCAACAATGCTGTGTCACCTAACAAGTCTGAAAACCCAACTGGACTTTGACATCATGCATCAAGCTAAGCAGCCTCAATTTTCTTCAAGAGCCTGATAGACCAGGTCTGTTCTTCCCACAAAATCACTGAAATATCTGTAATGATCACAGCTCTGTCATCAGGGGTTAAAAAGCCCGCTTAACAAAACCTGAAGAAATTATTGCAAAGTTTGACAGCTTTTTAGAAGGAACAATTCAGTAACCATTTGCTATGTGACCTTCATTAGAATTTTCTTCATTATCATGTTGCAGAAATCTATTACATTACTGACTGAAGCTATTAGTCACTAGAAAGCCACTATCACGTTCCCCAAACTGGGGAATCATCATTACCATTAATTTCAAAGGGTAGCATTAAAAGAGACAATATTCAATATTTTACTTGCTAATTCTACTGCAATTTATATTAGAAAAATATGCAGGAAGGTTATGCCAGCCTTGAAAAATCGGTCGTTTTTTTCTGAGCCATTTTGTTTTCCAAGCAAAGCCTCAATAGTATCTGGGGCATCCGGGGATACCTCAGTGGAATTCAGAGTTCAAGGAGCCATTCTGCAGTACTGATACAGCAGTAGTCACAGAGGGCACCTATTTCCACATTTAAAAAGATCAGTACTGATGCAATACAGGGAAACAAGGAGAGAGGCAGGGCATTCCCTCACAAAGCCATTATAGCCCCAATCTTTCATCTCGCTCTATTTCATGTGTGTTCTAGGAACTACCATGAAGACTTTGCTGCTATTATCCTCTCCTCCCAGAATCTCTGTATGATGTAAATCATGATCTACTTTTCTGTGCTTTTATTCCTCACATTTCAGGTTCGTTTACCAAATAAGGACACTTTCCTTTTCTTTCCATGGTTATCTGGATGCTGTTCTTAGGGCACATGATGCCAAATGAATTGCCTGGAATATACAAATACTTATTAGTGCAAAATTTCAACTATGGAGTTAAAAGGTTGCTGCAGCACGTACAGAACAGCTCAGCAAAACAGCTATCTTATGATCTTAGCCTCTTTCCATACATTAAGGGCTTGCTTAGACAGGAAGCCTGAAAAGGAAAAAACCCAGTTTAACAGAAGCAACACAATATCCCACCTTGTCATAGCAAGGATTTTTGTATCCAGGAGCAAAATTTTTACCGTTCTCCAACTATCCAAATTTTCAGCTGTCCTAACTCAAAACTCCAGTTCAGTCACTTGAGAAATACATTCAATTTCTAAGAAACATAGTTCGAAAAAAGTTGGAGGGTTTTTGGCAGACATCTCTGTAAATCCACCTATTTCTATTATAAAGTGCTAGTCCAGAACATTGCAAAAAAGTAAGGCTGGGAGCAATGCCCACTGCAAAGTTGTCTAATCTGTCCCCAAGTGCAGGCCAGTATCAATGGTAATGTTATCATCCCAGATGGATGGCTGGCCAGTCTGGACTGTAATATCACTAATAGTGAGGATTTCACAGCCACTGCAGATATACTATGCTTTACTATTGTTATAATCCGAAAGGGGATTTGGGGTTTGGGTTTTATTTGTTTTCTCTAATTTCTAACCTCAATCTCACTTGGTGAAAGCTTTAAAGGAGTCCAAAGGGAGCGCAGAGTTGTTCGAAAGTGCACATGAAGTGAAACACTGTGCCAGCTGTGGTAAAGAACAAATAATCTTTCTGGGCTGGAATTCCTGGCACAGAGTGGGAAAACAGAAAGATGAGAAGGTCTGAGGAGAAGTCCTGTGGACCTCAAAACTAAGATGAGCAGAACTCAAAGGCTGTTGAAATAGTAGCTGGGAACTGAGCAGCCAGGTTAAGAGTTCCTTTTCTGGCTATGTGTCTATGTAGGCATAATGTCTTTGCCATTATAAGTCATAGCATTTAAAAGAGAGGATAACAGAGGAAAACCAGCTTTAACTGTAACACACAGACTCAACAAAGGGGAGGAGAAAGAAAGTCTCTCGTGGTGAAAGAAGCTACTGTCTGCAACAGAACTGCAAATTCATCTTGCAAAGTCTTGAATAACTCACGTACAACAGACTTAGGCACAGCTATAAATAAACCACTTCAGAAAAGCAGGCAGCTCCAAGATTTAAGTTGCTCAGTTTTCCCAAAAACATGTTTCCCATTGAGACACTATATTCCACTGTGAGCCACTGTATTCCATTATTCACAGGGATAATGGATTGAGGAGTATGAGAAGACTGAAATAGTCCTCGCCAGGTATGTCCCAGGAGTTAAGGGAAGCTCAGCTCTTGTGTTCCAGAATTTCAGTTTTTAGTCAGCACGGAACTTATGAGATGGCAAGGAAATAGGAAACAGGATGACAGTGGGATTTTAGTACAGCCCCCCAGTTTTAATTTGGGAGAGGCACAGCTGCTTCTGGCACCTCTGTGGCACAGTCATGGTCAGCAGTGAGGTGCATCCACCCTGCCCACCAAAGGATTCCAGCCTTCAGAATTTTAAAGAGAAGGGCTAAACAAGGCATTCATTATTCCACCAAACCTGAGCTTGGTGACTGAAAGAAGAATATGGTCCCATAATGTGCTAAAAGCAGTCAGTGAACAGGCCATCTACCTGCCATGTATTTCCAATAAAATACAGACAGTTTAGTTTTTTCAAAAGACTCTTGTCCATGTTCAGACTAATCACAAAGGGACAAGATAGCCTGTATAATAAAGCTGTTTATCTGAAATTAAAAATTGGATTAATTTTCCTTTCCCTCCTACACTACTGGAACCTCATCCAACTTCTATCGTCTTCCAAAACACTTTCTAATTGAAACATTTGCAATTAAAAAGAAAAAAAAAACACAATGGCAAAAGGTGTGCAATTAGCAAACCCAAAGACACACATCTTTCCACAAAATTGATACATTTCAGGCAGTAAATCCAGTTCCCAAATGAACATTCTATGGGAGGGCTGGAAGGAAAGCACAGTTTGTAAACTGAGTGGGTGAACTCAGAGGCAACAGATCCAGACCCTTATCTGCAGGACTGCAACAGCCCTTTTTCTAAGTGGAGAATAAATTTATTTTTCAGTGCATTTGCTTATCCTGCACCACTGCTTCCCTACTCAAGGAAGGATTGTTTTCCATAATACAAAAAGCTATTACAGATTTACTCTGTGAGCAAACTGATATGTTGAATAACTGCTAAGTAGAGAAATGAATAAATAGCTCTGTGGACTTCCAAAGTAAGCAAAGTGGAAATAAACATCAATTCAGAACATTCAGCATTTAGCTATAATCTGCTGGTAATGGACACAAATAAGATTTCATACACACAGAAGAAATGGCACCAAGTACACATGCAACTACTGGCAGTAATTTCTCAACTACAAACTTTAAACTATACCTGTAAAACCTTCCCCAGCAATGCCTGAGGGGAGCAGGGTAGGGAATGGGGAGAAAGGAAGGTGGAAGAGAGAAAACAGACCCCCATCCAATCAAAGAGATTCCTTTTAAGGTCATGGCATAAAGGTGATAAATTCACCACTCAACCACCTGACACAGAAAGCATTATTTTAAAATTCACAAGGATATGCCTGCCATGACTTCTGACACAGACAGACCCATTCACAACAAATCAGCCCAAAAATATTCATGAACCGACTGAACTAAGTCAAATAATCCTTGGTCATGGAGCTTTAAATACTGCTGTGCCAGAGTTAAATGCAGAGCAGATAAGTGACATCAGAAGGAAGACAGTAAGACATTTTTTAAACCACATTTTTGCTAGCTCACTACCTGGACCCAGGAAACAGCACAGTCCTTCCACCTGCCATGCCTGCCAATATCCTTCTCTGCAAACAAGGTGAGACACAGATGGAGTAACACACAGCTGCTCTTCAATACAAGAGAGTCCCTGGTTTTACTTCTGCTTGCACTGCCTAAATGGAAAGCAATCTCAAACCAAGTATTGAGTACCTTTTTCTTTAACCTCAGCAATTCTTTTTGTGATGTGTGGTGCCAAGCCTCATTTTTTTTCCCTTTTCTTTAAAGAGAAACACTTAGGAACAAGAAGCTAGCCTCCCTACCCAGCTAAAACAGTAGCATGTATAAGCAAGGCTTGATCCTAAATCATTACAATCACTGCCACAAATCCAAGATCATATATATGTTTGTTGTTGCTTAGTTTGAAAATAATACCTGCTAGCTATAAATTATAGGTTCTGCTGTGCCAATATTATGGCCTACTAAGTACAAAACAGCATTTCATTAGCAAAACTGAAGGAACATCCAACCATCTTTTAAGTGTCCTTCTTTCAAATGTATCAATTAAACTAAACTGCAAATTGATAACAATGGGAAAAACATGTTCTAGAAGAGGTTGCCTTAAGCAGGTGATCCTTTCTCAGTCATTTGAACAACAGCAGGACAATAATGACTATTTGCAGGATCAGACCCTTGCAGTCAAACACAGCTAATTCAGGCTTAGCTGTCATTCTATCAAAGTATTTTTATGTCACAAATTTAAAGACACTACTAAAATTCATAGGAATGAATTACTTGTTTTCATGAAAACTGCTTAAAGATTTTCTGAATATCCACCAGGTTTCAGTCTCAACTAGGACTAACCCAGTCTGACTGTACATCAGACTTCTAACACTCCATTCCAGGGGCCAGGAAATTTTCAGTAATCGGAGGCTCTTTTTTATCCAGGGCTCGATGGAAAACCTTTGGCAAATGGAGGCAGAACAAAGCAGCAATCATAGCACCTTTACAAAGGATCCAAATCCCACACCTCACACTGCTTCTCTTCTGCAAGAGCAAAGGAATGAAAAAGATTGTCTCCTTTGCAAGAAGTCATCAGGGAAGAAGGGAATGACCATCCATTGGGATGTTGGGAGTAGCAACAGAATCCTAATTCTTACTTTCCCCAAGAAGATGCTGAGGCAAACGGAGTGATGCAGCTCTCTCTATCCCAGAACCCTGTGCAAAGGGAAAAGGTCATCCAAAAGCTGGCCTTAAACTAACTGGGGTACAATTATAAATTTTAATCTTGTAACACACAGCAAGTTCAAGATCTACAGAACAGGCAATGTATAAACTCCAAGATTCCCAGTCAGTGAAGGTTATGGGCAGAGTGACAGGCGTGGAGGAAATGCATAAGCTGCTCTGTAAAAGAGCAATCTATTAAGGGCTTATATTTTGGACCGAGAAACACAGGGGGAAGTGATTACTGCTCCTTTAAAGGAAAAAGAAAAGCAATTTAAGCCTGAAGGTAGCTGATACAGAATGCCAGCTGAACTACAGGAACCTATGGAGGCCCCTGGGACTGCTGGTGAGATGGAAGAAGAGTTGCAGTTAGGTAATTAGAGCTTCAGTAGAAGAATAAATACTCCACAGGCAATCCACAGGTTCTACTCACCTCTCGCCACTTCTTCTCTCCAGCAGTGACAGCTGCTTGTGAAAGCCAAGGGAAAGGTCTCTCTCATTCAACTCATTAGTTAATAATCCTCACTGGTAATACAACAAGGAACACAACACCAGGAGGAGCTGCCAGCTCTTCCCTCACTGCTGCGAGGCAGAACCCAGGGCTCGAGGTCTCACAGGCACTCACCCCAGTCACAGCAATGCAGTGGGGGAGCCAAAGGCCATGAGTAGAATTTTGAAAGAGAAAAGACGCCCCCCAGGGCAGGGGAGGCAATATTCAGGTTACTTTTTTCCATGCATTTTTCTCCTGCTACCCCTCTTTGTGCCCCAGAGGAAAACAAACTGCTGTTTGTACCGCACTCCTGAAGCAAGGGGTAGCACCTTGCTAGGGAATGATTCAAAAGGAGCAGGAGGAAGAGAGAGATGACAGTGATCCACTGAGGATTCACTATTTCAGCTTTTCTCTGCGATGGTAAGATTAGTTACCAGTGGAGACATGTTGGTTATCCATGTCATTATCTTAGAAAGACTGTGTCTCTCCTTTGCCCTGCAGTGGTGAAACAAAGTACGATGAAGATATTTCCACCTTGCAGAGGGACTGTCTTAAAAGGAATACTGAAATAATTGTGACTCTGATTGCCTAGAAAAATGCTGCAGCAAGTTCTGCTGCACAGGGAACCATTTCAGCACTGGTCCTGACCACTGTCATGATTCTGAAATGATTCGTTCTGTGCAGCTCCACTCTCATGTCATCTCTCAACCTCAAGCAGGTTGCACAGAATACAGAAGGTGACAATGTTCTGGATTTCAGTCAGCATTCCTTAGCAGGTAGGAAAGCTGAAAGAAAAGACAGCTGCACAGCTTATTCTTTATTCCATTGCTGAGGCCATTGGTGTCAGCTAAGATTTGCACTGGAATACCACATACTTCAGTATTGGTTAATAAAGCTGTGACTTCCAAATTTAGCACTGTACTAAGACTTTCCTCTCACTGCTCTGTGCCCACAACAAGCAGCTGGAGAGAAAGGGAAAAAGAGAAGATTTAGCTTAGTCCCTATGCAGGGAGACAACTAAAGCCAACTGACTTCTCTGAGAAACAAAAAAAGGTTTAGTTCCTTTTGTGGCCAAGGCTATACACAAATCTTTGTTACTGTATCTTGCTTTTAGATTATTAATAATCTACCTGACCATCTACTTCTCATAAATCTTTCCTGAAAAGACTCGACTCAACTACCAAACACACACATTTATTTCAGGTGCCTTAACTGAAATACCTAGATGCAGGTTCTTTTCTCAAGGATTTTCCACAGCCAGAGATGCAAGACAAAGTCCTGAGGGACACAAAGAATTGATCTTAGAGTACAGCTAATGGGAAGTTTTGATCCTCTTATAGGCACCCACTTAGCTCTAAACAGTCAACTTTCTTTAAAAACCTGTTCTCTATTGCTTCACTTCCAATAGCAATCTGCACATTTAGCACTTCCCTTAACAGTTTTTTTCCAGTGTTCTTTAGCTGATATTTAGACCACATGTTCCCAAAACTGATGGAAGCCATTCACTATGGGAATTTTCTGTATCTTCATTGCTGGCAGACCTCCATGTGTCACACAAATGTGTACATAAGCTCAATCATGTTTTATGTAACTGTACACACGTAATATAAACACCATGGACAAATCAAACTGTTACAAAAGTATTAAAATTGTTAATCCACTTCCATGGTACTGCTGTGTTTACATACAGATGTAGTTACATGTATCAAGTTTCATCACATTCAAATATTCTCTTATAAAGTAAGATTTGTCTAAAACTTTACCCTGGTTGGAAGGGGTCTGACAAAATATTAATTTTTTCTGCTAGACTCAATAATAATCCTTTTTAATTTAGTGTTCAGTCAGCTATGTTGAAGTAAGAAAGAAGACTACTTCCCTATCCTTTTAGGGCTTATGTTTTTGTGGATGTTCACATTTGCACCTTCTCATGCAAACTAGAATACCAGCCATAGTTCACCCTCTCAAAAACCACAGACAATGTAAAAACATTTTCTCTGTGTCAGAACTATGCAAAGTCACAAAAAATGCCCTGACAAGAAAACACCCCTTAAGAGAAAGTTCTGTGTTCCAGACTATACTCTTGACAGACCACAACTTTCTGAATGTCCCTAAGCACAGAACCAAACCCAAATGCACCAACAGCCTGCACGTGCACATCCAACTCTGTGACCCATGGAAATACGAATTAAGATGGGGAGTCATTTCTTTTAAATGCCTAATTCTTTAGTAATGGTCAAAGTAGGGACAGCAGAACTGCATATCACTTGTTTTAATTTATTTCAGAAAACTCATTTAATGTTGCAAGTTTGAAGTGCATAACATTCTGCCCTAGGCAATGTCTTTTTATACACTATGATGCATTTAATATTTACCTTTGCTGCTTTATTTCAATTGATGTAAAGCTAATGCCTCATTTTTCCTCCAGCATCTGATTCAAATACAGTGTTTCCTATAGCACTGGCAAAGTGAGTGACGCAAGTAAAGTGAACTTTATTTTCAAGATCAAAAAGTTTTTCTTTTGTGTCATTCTTATATTTCAACATCTGGTATTCTGCCTTTCTAAATATTCAACTTTTTGTTGTTGGTATTGTCGAAAAAGGTGCTTACCATTGTTCAAGTGTGTGGTAAAATGTTGGACCATACTATTAGGAAAACTTTTTTCTTGGGCTTTTTTAAAGATTAAAAAAGTCACTAGGCAATTACACTCACAGAAAGCTTTGGGAAAATCCATTGTTTATATTTACTAGGACTTTCTATATTTTACTGGTTTACATGTAAGCTCATATTCCTCTGTAGCAATGGCTTCATAACAGAATTTTTATTTTTTCTACTGACTTACACCTCTTAAACTTACATTTTTCTACAACAGTTGACATGTAGCACTGTACAGAGCCACCCAAAACCACAACAGAACCAACACTTCTAATTCAGTTGTTTAGGAAAAGTTAATGATTTTCATAGGCTCACACACCCCTCTGAATGAGCCTTTCCTTGCCTGTGTGGGCTCAGAAACAGATAAATCTGGAGAACTGAGACCAACCAAAAGCTTTAAATGCTGCTACTAAAGAAAAAGGCAGCTACAGTGTGCCCCAAACTACTGTGAAAATCCTTCAAGAGCAGCTACTTATATATTTTATATAATTTTAACACCTATTTGTGGTTCTGAAGGGTTTTGGCCAAGAAGTTTCTTCAGAAGAAAACTACAATGAGGACCCTATTATCCAAAACCAAAAGGGGTGATATCCTGTTCTTAATTTCCCCATACTACTTGACTGGCATAGTTGAAAAAAAAAAATACAACTCAGTGCAAGAGAACATAAAACAAAACAATCCCCAAAGCCAAACCACCCTAGATCAGAGCAACTCTGTTTCCATTAATCAGAGAATAAAATCTACCTTCTATAAAACCTGTTCCTGAGTGAAAGGAAGCCTGACTTAAAATCAGTTGTTTCCCTATTACCCAGAACGTGTCTGAATACGGCCACTGGTGTAAGGCAGTACATGTACCCTGTATCCATTCACAACCTGCCCAGCTAAACCTAAGTGTGTAATTCAGTGCTGTGTAGCTTGTTGCTAAAGATCTTATAATTACATCCCTGTTTGGATGACTACAAGGTTATTAGTGTTCAGCAATGAAGATGAAAGTAGACAATTTATTACGATTTGGCACTGAACGTCAATCAATTCAACCAAAAAGAATCTGTTTAAAAAAATAATAAAAAAAAGAATAATACCTAAGCTTAGCACGCTTCCTGCTGATCCGAAAAGTCTGTCTGATTATATCGAGCCAGTCAGCAAGGTGGATTTAAAACAACGTGTTTGAACTTCACCAGCATTATGAGATCCCAGTGCAGACCAATAATTGCGAGACAAAACTAAGCTAACAGAGGATGCCCCGAAGTATCTTTTAAATCCATACGTGGATTAGGTGGGACTGTGTGGCAGAAAACACGTTACACGTCGCTGGAGCCGCTCAGCTCCACAACTCTGAGCAAGGATCAGACACGGGGGCTCTCTGAGGTTCCAGACACAACCAGGACACGGAGTTGGTCCAGTCTGTGCTTGGAACTTTGATTCAGCCAGAGATGTTTCATAGCCCACTTCTTACAGAACTCAAAGCTCCACTGTACAGGAGCTTTTCGTGCAGCAAGAAGTGAGGAAGATGAGTCACCCCCAGTGGGCATTGAAGGCTCCGGGCTGGGACACCTGAGGTCACAAAGTATGGACTGGTCCTACATGTATTTATTATCAGCAAAACCAGCCTTTCTCTTGTAGCACAGTAAGCACTATATAAAACTGTTCTTCCTGGTAAAGGTCTTGTGAAATTGGAAGTAAAGTATAGTTAAAAAGAAAAAAAAACCTGGAAAAAAACTTGCCATTTCCATTAAATATTAACCTTCTGAAAGAGCAAGTTGGGACTAAAACATCTCTTATCTTAATCAGTTTAGTAGAAATGAATTTAATTTATATTTTAAGGTTGTATTTCCTGTTACAGATCCAGGGCAGGGGAGGGCAAACTTTTTAGACCTATCCATTTATATAAAACATGACTGTTTAAAGAAGAGTCCCAATATTTTTTTGGTCTTATCTTCAAGCATAGAGTTCAGTGATGCTGCTCCTAAGTGCATCTTTTGCCAAAAACATTAAGGATTGAGGGATTAAATTCATGGTAAACTGCAAACAAACAGAAATCAGCTTTTCAAATATTGGTATATTGACTTGAGTGGTCTAATAGAGGCTTGAGTTTTGTCTCCATCTAATTTGACCTTCAGTTTAGTTTGACCTCTCAGACAAGAAAGTCTAGACATTGACCTTAATTGAACTGAACATTTTCCCTTTTCTGTGTTGTTCTAAATAATTTTAAGCACACGATCACTAATACAGATAACACCATTACTTACTCTAACAGTAAAACTGTTCACAGGAAATTTTCTTTGACTGCAGAAACAAAAATGTCAGTATTTGACAGGAATATACCAAAGCCATGTCCACAGATGACAAGTATATATTGCTGTTTTCACCAGAAATAAAACTGTTCTTTAAAAAGGCAAAGAAATGTAACAGCCTCCTCAAATCAATATTAACCACTGCTAATCTTTGTGACCTAACAAGAGAAAGCGCCTCCTCTATTTTCTCATGCAGTCTTGACTTTTAGTATGAAATATTAAAAATGAAAATACAGTTCAACCTAATTACAGGAAAACATCACTAGTGATGTTCACGTGTTAATTTTCCCCATGCTACACAAGCAGTCGAAATCTAATGACACAGGAAGACCATTATTTTATTTTTTTCATTATCCCTATAAAAAATAAGCACGTAGAGAACTAAAATTTTATTGTTTTCTATAAGTACTGTCTTAGTAGGAAATGTTTTTCAAAAGGCAGAATGAAAATTCAAACATTATCTGGATGAAAACTTTTTTTTTTTTTAAAACATGCTACAAGCCTATTAACAACTGGATTAAAAAATACTTCTTTGAGTTTTCACGTTGCCAGGACACTAAGAAATCACAACTAAAAAAGTTTTCCTCTCAAAATGAATTAAAGCTCAGCTCTCACAGCTGGCTTTCTGAATACCACACAATCTATATCGGTGTAATATATGACTAGTTTTTATTTATTACTCAGCGACTGGAAACCTCAGCACATGGGCCAAGCTAAATGAATTGTCAACCCGGTCACTGATTTGCCAATGCACAGGAAAATGATGCCTAAATACATTGTTTGTATATATTTTAAATCTTGACAAAGCAAGAAACGTCACTTATCTTTAGGTTGTCAGCCCCTTGTGAAAATCGACTTTACCCAGCACTTCCATCAACCCCTCAGAAAAGTACCTGTCATCATTCTATATGGTGGTTCTGTACCAGTTGAATGATAACTCAAATGTCTTGAAGGAAGAATCACCTCTCTCAATTCCTCTGAACTTTGAAGAAAAGCTTTGAGACTGTACAGCCAACGTCAACTATTACACTTACATAAAGTAACCATACTAAGAGGTGATACTACTTTTTAATTAACTCTGCACTTAAAAGACTGTGGGTTTAAATCCATCAGACTTTAAACAGCAATTCCATGAACTGCTCTGTGAGGACGTTAGGTAGCTACACATACTTATTGACATAGTGCATTCTGTATTGTGTCAGTAAAGCTTTATATTCTTAAATTACTAGGGCTAGACTTTACTTCTTTAGGACACATGCATTTTGAATGTCTTCGATCTTACATAATCTTTTAACTATACAGCTAGAGCTTATAAACAAAATCTCCTTCAGTTCTGTGCTCCTGCATTTCAATTCTGTTATAATGCCTGTTTTCTCCACCTAATACAAGGTTTGGTAAATTTGAACAAGTACAAGCCAAATATTATACATAAATATATAAATATTTATGCACACAGATACACACACACACAAAGACAACATTTGCCATTATATTCTGAGCCTTTTAAAAGGACAGAACACTTAAGCATGGAAGATAAAAAAAAAGGCATAAAAAGCACATATTAAGACATCAGTACTGTTAAATCCCCTGAAATTGCTACAAATAAATGTTCAGACAAGCATCCTAACAAGAGTTGAAAAAGGACTCTGGTTCAGAGATAGAGAGTTAAGAGCTCAATTCGCATCCATTAAGGCACCTTATTTAAATTTCCGTTTGGGTGTACGCGAGAGACAAAACAGTATCTTGTCAAACTGCCACTCCACGTAAGGTCTACCAGGGACGCGCTCCGCTGTGAGCACACGCTGGTACATTGTCTCAGCACTGGATGTGATACATGCCAGCAATCGCTGCCTCCACAGCCTGGAATTTATTATTAAGAGCAATTCCCAAACAGCTCAATCGCAGGGCTATACGTGAAACACCAAAGCGCCTCTATGTTTATTATCTTTGCCAACAACAAAATATCACCGTCCCTTAGTGCTTCCTGCAAACCTGCAGCAATGATGCAGATTTTTTTTTTCTTTTAATTCCCTTTCGGAATACAAATGCCTGCCTTCTCCTATTGCTGCCCGTTCCTAACAGAGACGCGCTGTGGACAATAGTTTCGGAATCAGCGATACCTTCCCACACTGTTGGCAAACACTGAAAAAATAAATAACAACATCGTACTTCAATCCCGGAAGAAAAGGGGGAAAGAAAACAAATAAATTAATTAAAAGAAGCAGCTTAAAGAGCAAAGGCAAAATTAAAACACCGTGAAAATATCAGAAATACCAGCGATGAAGGATGAGAATTAACAGGCAGAAAAGCAGCAGCAGCAGCACTTATTGCAGAGGCACAGAGAGAATCCTCCTTCCCTGGAACTCATGCAACTAATGACCTCTCCAAGTGCTGAATTCCAGCTCCGGCACACGGACCGCGCAGTGCCCGGGTGTGACACACAGACACAGACACACATCCCACATCCCAACTTGTCAACTCCGCTAACGCAATTACGGCACGGGGGGGACGCGGGAGGCAGGAGCGGCACAGACCGAGAGCGCTGCGGCTCCGGGCGCTGCTGCCGAGCGCGGAGCGGAGCGGAGAGCCCCGAGCATGTCGGCAAGTACCGAGCGAAGAGCATTTACCAGCAGCGGCGGCGGCGGCAGCAGCAGGTTGAGCAGCCCGAGCGCCTCTCGCCGTTCTCTGGGCGACAACTTCGCCCCGGTGCGGATTCCTTCAGTGCGGAGGGGAGGGACACCCCCCTTCCCCGTCGCTCCGCTCTCCCGTCCTTTCCCTTCCCTTCCCGTCCCGTCCCTCCCGCAGGAGCGGAGCGGAGCGGCGGGAACAGCCGCAGCCTCGCGCCGCCCCCGGGGGAGCGCGGGAGCGGAGGGAGCGCGCGGGGAGGCGGGAGCGCGCGGGGGGAGCGCGCCCCGCTCAGCCGCGCTCCGGGCGCGGCCCCGCCGCTCCCCCCCCCCCCCCCCCCCGCTCCCAGCAAAGGGAGCCGGGAGCGCGCGCCGCGGCCGCGGCCGCCAATCCCCGGCGCGCGGGGCCGGGAGCGCGCTCGGAGGCAGCGGCGGAGCGGGGATGCGACCAGGGATGAGGAGACGGGAGCGGGGATGGCACCGGCAGCGGCGATGGCACCGCCGCTTGTCTGTGTGTGTGTGTGTGTGTGTGTCCTCGCTGCCTTGACCGCCCCTGCCCCGGCCCGAGCGCTGCCGCAGCGCCGCGGGAGGCGGGGACGCGCCCGGTCCCCGCCGGGATGCCCGTCCCCGGACCAACCCCCCCGCCCGCCAGGCCCCGAGGGGGCAACGAGGGGAAAAAAGCTGTTAAAAATACCGCTTCCATCCTCTGGCCACGAGTTAGAACCGTTTCAGCAAACTGCCGTCAGTTCTGTAGAACGGAATTACTTTAGCTATAATCTTACGAGCTGGCCATGGGCGAGCCCCAGACATCACGTTCTGTATAACGTTACTTCCAAATTCTGTGCAGAATACTTGTCTTTTCTCTGAAATAATTAAACGTCGGCTATTACTGAACCTTTGATTTTTTCCTCCACGTTGCTGCACATCTGCAAGACCACCAAAAACAGGAGCACTAAAGTAGATCAGGAACCAAGAGGATGCCGAACTGCCAGGCACAAGCTGATGTCAACCTATAAAACTTTGTACGTATTCCTGGCAAGGCCAAAAGGAAAGTAGGAACTGGAATTAACCAGGAATCACAGAAACAGCAGTGAAAAGAAGCCTTGTACACGGGTAATGCACAGCAGCAGGGCCAACAATGCCACTTAACAACTTCATGTCCATATTCCATTAAATAGAAAATCTCTGCAGGGAAAGGGAGTAAATTGGAGCGCACTGGATTAGCTGTAGCTGGGGAAAGTGTAGTGTAAATGTCTGATTAGAGAGAAACTACAGCAGAGTTAATTTTCCAACTGCAACTGTAGTTTTGTAACTGTCAACAAAGAGCAGGAGTTTTAAGGGGCAATCCGGGAAGCAGCAGGGAAGCATCTCTCAGCTTTTCAAGGTTAATTGAGAAAAGGGGAGAGCCGAGCATACTGGTAGAGCTTGGTAAATTACAGGCAATGGGGCCGCTTGAGGACTGCATCTATTCACAGGAGTGAAGAAGATTCAGAGCCACAACTTCTCCCTGGCCTCATCTTTTACCATGGCATTTCAGAGATTTCAAGATGTGTCCTTGTCTCTAATGCTGTGGTCAAGATTTTAATGTACTATGCATAACGGTGTCTTGATTCTGCAGAGAGACTTGTGTGCAGACATACTGCAACAGTCATTTTACTGGAAATAATATCTCTGCTTGAAAATAAACTAGATGGCAAAAATGAATGCTAGAGGTATATTAAAAAGACTCGCAGTTAAGTCTTGTCCCTATCAAGAAGAAAGACAGAATTACACATTTTGATGAATGCAAGTTTCAGTGAAAAAGGTAATGGAATGTCTGTAATAGCAGTCCATAAAGCATGTGACTTGATGCTTATGATGATTAAACAGAAATTAGCAAAAACCAGAATTCATTTGGCTCGCACAGTCTAAAGGTATTTGTAAAACTTTATCTCATTGGAGTATTTCTAGCAGTGATCTACAGAACATTACAAAGCTACTTTAACAGACCAATGATTTGTGAGAGAACAAACAAATGACTGATTAAATGCCATGCAACAAGGATTTGTTGCTGGTCAATTATGATGGATACGGGTTAATGGCACAGACCAGTCCAGGCGCCTTGGTGAGGTGGCCTCATTTGTTCAACAGAGCTGTTGAAGTCAAGGTCAGGCACCCAGTGAAAAAGAACACGGGTGACATTTCAGGCTGGGGGACTGTTTTCTGGAAGGCAGTTTACAATAAACAGCATTAGTTTGTCCTGGTGAATAACTGAATACATGCTCTCACTGTTATGGGTTAGTGAAGATGACAGCTGGGAGTGGATGGGTGGCAGAGAGAGTATGAGAGCAAAAATAAACACAAGTTACATGTCTAGGCAGTATTAATAAGACCAGTGTGGGAATACTGGCTTTGAGTCCACACTTAGGATTAATGTTAATTATATAAAAACTGGAAGAACTGAGAGACAATTAATGCAGGTTTTAGAAGGATAATTGTGTCTTCTCCCTAAAGTGAGAGTCCTAACAGAAGACAGGGAACCATGCTCTCTCTTCCTCTTGTTCTCTATTTAAAATGATCTTGGATTCCTTTAGATGTGGTGATACAGCTTCAACAGAAGACAGGTTTGTTCCCTTCCCTTTAATCTGGTGATGAGGGTAGTCTCCTGGGAGTGGGAGTCATGAGACTGAATATTCATGAGGCTGCACACAATAAACCAAACACCTCCTTTCTTGGGTCAGGTCTCTTTAACTACGGATTAGTAGGTAAATGGTGACCACAGGCTACACCTCCTCTCGCATGTTTAAGGTACATCAGCTCTGTTTAGTTCTTTAGAGGAAAGAATGTAAGTGCCTTCAAGAACAAGTACCAAGCAGTGAATCTCAAGTGAATATAAGTGTATTCCTTCAGATTTTAGTAAAATGCCTGAGGAATGGGACTGCAGCTGGATCCCTGCCCCTGCTGGCTCCCTCAGTTACTGCTCCATGCCTCAGATGCTGAACAGGCAGGGCTGTGATGCACAGCCCAGAGCCTGCAAGAGTTACCAGCTTCAGTCCCTCACATCTCTGGGGGCTCTCTCAGAATCACCTTGTCACTCGCAGAACCTGCTGACACGAGAGCATCTTGTCCCCTTTCAGAAGGGCCACAGCTCTGTCTTCTCACACTTCTTTGAAAAATTGACCTTTAGTGTGATTTAAAAGGAGAGAAGAAAGGAGACAACAAGAAAGATTAGCAGTTTACTGATGGTAACTGCTGGGTGCTTGTTCCCTTGCCTTTTAAGCACGTTTGAACTTTCTGACCTGGAACTGCTGATTTATCATTATTCCTCTATTCATATATAGTTGCTTCACCACACATTGTTACAGTTTGATCAAAACAGGCATAATTAAAGAGTTTCTGGAGGCTGATGCCATGCAAATGCCTTGCACAACGAAGGTGAGATTTTAGTACTGCAACTTGTTACTGATAGGAACATTTTACCTATGGAATGTGCATTGTGGTGTTGCTTGCACTCTAAAGAGAAATGAAAATCTTTCTGAAAGTTACATTGCACCTCAAATGTAAGTTATGGGATTGCTGGAGTGGTTATTTGGGTGAAGTTCAGGTGAAGTTCACTGGCTGACATCACACAGGGGGTCCATCCTAGATGATAACCATAATTTTTTCCAACCCTGTAAGTTTGAAATTGTGAAATGCAATGATACACCATAACAACATAGGACTCTTCAGAATAAAGAGAGAGCTTATCTTCCTGAACAATGCTTCTCAAATGCTTTAACATGTTGTAAAGAGGATTTTTTTAATTAATTGATACAATTTCCTACATTTATCATATACAGTGGAATATCATTAGTTGCACCTGATTTAGATGTCCTGTTTTCATTCTTAGTCCTATGTCTGCAATTGCATAGTAAGAAATACATTCTCTGAACAGTAGTCTGAATTATAAAAAAATAGAAAAAAATACACATGGGAGTATCTGTCTGTTCCAAGGAAGTAACCAGTGGTTGTATGGGAGAAGGAGCCTTGTGTTATACAGTGAGCTATTAACAGAGGAGGAATAGCATGATGAACTATTTTAACACACTAGAATAACCATCTTTGGTAATTCAGTAAATATGGTGTTTGTTTGATATTACAATAAGAGAGTTTGTGTCACCTCTTAAATATTGCCAGGAGCTGTGTGTAATTTGTCAGACAAAAAAAAAAAAAAAGAAAGGTGTTCAAATTCTATTAGTATTTCCAGGTAGTTTCCAGTCTCTTTAGCCTTTTTCTTTTTTTTTTTTTTCCCTTCTCTTCTAGAACCAGCCCATCCACCTTGTAAGAATTATAGCCTGTCTTTGAGATGTCTCAAATGGAAGCACTGAGCAGGTAGAAAGCCACTTGCTATATGCTTGAACAGCTCTGAACAATTCAGTGTCATCAACAAGTTTGCAGTTCTGGAAGAAGAAGAGGAGGAAAAAAAAAAAAGATGGAAAGTCCTTGTAGGCAATACCTGCTCAGTGGAAAATAAAGAAAAACCGAAGACTTTTACAGGCACAGAACACTGTTGTACTTTAGAGGGATTGCTGCCTGCAAATGAGCGTGTTCAGTATGCACAGCCATCCCTAATGGAACCCCATCCCACCCAGAACTCCTCAGAATTCCACCTGTGTGCCATGGTGTGTGCCTGCAGTGTGTTCTGCACTCAGCAGGCTCTGGACTTACATACCTAACCTCCTTTTTCCCTATAGTGCCTTTGCTGGCCACAAATATTTCAAAGGAATTCTGAGGCACATGGCTCCCAACCAGTTGCTGAAGTGGACTAGTGCCATCTGTAAGCAAATGATGAGCCTCTGCTCATCTGGCTGATCAAGAGGAGAATTCACTGGGCACTGAGAAGAATTCTAGTGTTTAAATTGTCCAGCTCTCAGGAAACAACACCTTATGGGTATTAAAATTAGGTGTCACTGTTGAAGAGTTGGTGGGATGCACTGCTTCCACAGTAGTTACTGTGCTAAGAGTGTTTGTGTGATAATCCTAAACCACTAACACGAGAGTTAAACTAAATACATGAATATCAGGGCAGTTCTTACTCTGTGAATCAAGACCCAGGTCTTTTACCTTCTTCTGGCCCACCCAGTTACTGGAGTCACACTGGTTTCTAATACACTTTTTAGATTCCTCTTTCCCCACACTGAAATCTGTACTGTCACTACTGTTGTAACATAAATGGCAGATACAGTTGTTAACTAGTCCCTAGCTTGCTTTTGCAAACTCCTGTTACTGAGAGTAGTTGCAAACCATTGCAATGTTAGTTCTCTCAGCCATTTAAACGACTCTGACACCGCAGAGGATGAGCAATTTCACTTGTCCTCCTGCTGTAATTACTGAGAGTTTGTAACAATGACATTAAAGAAAAACTATTTGCTTTATGTAGTTGTCTGTATATGGAAATGCCATTGCATTTTTGGAGTGGGACAAATACTGAAGGTGATTATGATAAAAACCGTGGAGGTCAGGGAGCATTCTGAATAGTAACATGAGTTCACTGACAAAGTGAACAAAGGATAAAATCAACATTTATTTCCGATGCCAGAAGTGGTTTTTCTCAGCTCTGCATGAAGTGCTATTGGTGTGAATGAGTTACACCACAGAGACACACTCTGCACAAGAGTGAACTGAGTTTGGGTAAATGGCACCACACAGAGACAGTTCTAGTACCTAGGCTGGGTGAAAGGTGATTTGAACTGTTTTAGCTGCAATAAGTGGTAGAATAATGTATCTGGAAAAACTGAGAAAGAGAAAAGGAAACTAGCAAGGTATAAAGGATACAGTAGCCATTTTGCATAATATTGAGATCACTTCAGTTAGTCCAAGATTTGAAGTCTGACTCAAAAGCATTGTTAAGTTTGCAGTCTGATTCAGCAGTAAGGGTGTAAACTGGTACAGACAAATCACCTGCTGCAAGGTGCGTGTAAAAATGCAAAGAATGACTGGGGAAACAATGATGAGAACAAAAAAAAAGTAAAAATAAAAATGTCCAAAATATAAAACAGGGCACGCAGTTCATGACAGTTTACCTTCTAAGTCATACAATTCTATCCCTATATGAAATGCCAATGCAAACTTCACCAACAGTGTTTGTTCCTTTTAAGTAAGACCATTCTGGAGACTGGGGGAGCAGTCAGAGGAAGGAGAAAACTGAATTTGTTACCTAAAAATACTTTTACAGATCAGTGAATCCTTTTAACTTCCATAGGCTCACTTGCAAATGTAAAATATAATAGAACAATATTTTTCGTTTTCTTAGTATAGCATAATTATCAAGAGAATGAGAAATATTAAATAATAATAAAATATGATTGAACTCTCAAGACTGGGATAACTTTTTTCCCAACAGGTAGCATAATTTCTTTGTTATTGCATAGCATATTTAATAAAATAATGAAATACTAGAGATGGGTCTTAAATAAGCTATTACTTAATTTTATTTTTGCTTCAACCTTAATTTAGCCCCATCTTTCATGACTGATTTTTATGTTCTGTGCCTCCTTATACCCTCTTTTCTTTTAATGCAAAGTATTTCCTTGAAAAGAAGTTCCGTGCAAGCAAGCACACAAAAGTACTCACTTGCTTAATTTATCTTCTGACAAACCCCAACAACTCCATTCAGGATCAGGGCCCTATTTTTACTACTGACTAAAGAGAATGACACAGTCCTTTCTCTGTGAAGGTCATGGTTTAAGTGCCTGATTTCCTGAATACTGTATGAAAGAAGGATGATGAACTTAGCTGTTATCAGCTACTTTGTGTGAAGAAAGGTGCGAGATAAAGAGGAACTTTTCATGCCTGATCTCCTTTCATTATCTGTTGTGTTAAACTGCAGTGAGCAGTCCCTGAGAAGCCCAATATTTAATGCATTGGCTATAACAGCACCGGGCAATAGATTCATAAAGTGATATGGTACACACAGTTTACTCGCTGTAAATATGTATAATGCAAAGAAACACGTCCATTTATCACTTCCACCAGTAAGAACTCCTGCAGTGCAAAAAGAAATTAAGGCATCCATAGGAGAATGGGAAGTTTGAGCAGGAATTATGTTTTCAGGGGTGCATATCCTACTATGTCTGTTTTGAGGTTACAACAATAATGTGTAATAGCAATCACTAATGAAATGCCTGGATGCCTAAACACGTTTTTTCAAACTGTAGACAAATAGGAAAGAATAAAACAAAACATAGTAACTGTAAGGTTTGCTATGTCTAGATGTTGTATAAAGTTGAATTTTTAGTGCTGAAAGAGGGAAGAGAATGCAAGCAACCCAAGGAACAACGTGAATGTTTACTCAACTAGATTAGTTTAATGGATGTTTTCTTTTGTGTTGTTTTCTTACTTTTATCTGTATAAAATCTAAAAAAATCTGCCAGTGACATACAATTTCCTTTTAGTTTTACTGTCACTTCATTGTCATTTTTCTGTATTTTCAAACAATTGTTTAGTTTGCCATGCTCATTAAAACATCATTTCTTTGCACCTAAAGGAACTTGTAAATGCTGGTTAACACACTATGACACCAAGGCTTATTAAGCAAGTTATTTTATCCTTCCCATTCTCTTCCAAAGACATGGAGGTATAACTTCAGTTATTTAAAATAATTGTCTGGGTGCTCTCACATTATTCAGTGTAAAATATGAGAATGGCAGAACTTTCACACTGATACACATTTGCAGAAATGACATCTGTGAAACTGTATTTATACGTTCTCTGCATTCTCCTGCCCTATTAGTGTTAGCAAGGTGTGAGGGATCCTTTGTACTATTCATGTCATAAGCTATTCCCAGGCTAATTTCTGATCTCAGGAAAGAAAGGGTGTAAGCTGAGACTGTCAGATCCTCAGTGAGAGCACATACATGGCATATAAAAGTACCTCAAAAAGAGAACTGAAAATTCTCTCACTGTCTCCTCAGGAATGTGAAACTTAGCTTACTCATACCAAGATTAATTTTTTTTTAATTATCACTATTGAAATAGTAAACTGAAATAGAAACTCTGAGATATAATATATGAAATTTAAAAACATGTACGAAATTAAATATATAAAATCAAAAGCCTTTTTTTTTTTACATTGCTAATAAGATTCTGGAACTGGAATTCACTCGTCATTGAGTTCATTGTACACCATTTATCATAAGAATGCTGCAGCCTCTCAGGTCTGATGACCTGCTTCACTTACAGAAAGTGTAAAAACTGACTTATCCAGCGTTCCAAATAAACATGTCTGTAAATATAATTAAGAATATACGTCTGCTATGCAAGGAGACATAGTTTGTACTAAATCACTAATGTGTTCATATTCAAACTTCAACATGTCTAACAATGGGCCATAAAAAACCTGGTGTCTGGCCATGACAGCGATTGCTACTCGGGACATAATTAAAGCTTGTCCCTCGCAATTAATCACCTCGACTGCCAGCAAACAGTATATTTATCTTCATTAGCTTCCTCCATGGGAGGCTTTCCTTCATGCCAGGGAGCCAACCCCCTGTTTGGGTGCTGGAGGGATGGAGGTGAGCTCTGCCCTTCCATCCAACCCCTCGGGGACAAAGGCAGCCCCTTGGAAAGGGCTGGGATGGCATTGGCAGAGCGGCACAGCTGGGAGAAAACCATCCCCCAGGAACGGATGGAGTGAACCAGAGCACACCCAAGGCACCCTGTGTATGAAGAGGAACTCCAGCCCCAGCAAACCCAAGTCTGTTTAAGGCTATGATTTTGTATTTTCGGCTTCCTCGTGTGTTTTAATTAAAGCCAAACAGAATTATGGACAGTACAAATTATTTTTCTCAAGTGAGAAACAAAAGAGAGGATGCCAAGCTAATTTATTTGCTTTTGTTTGCATCTCTTTTTCCATGATTATTTTAACAAATGAGTTTACTAGCAGGAATGTTTGGTAAAATAATGAAGCAAATATTGTTAAATATTGTGATTATTCATAGCAGAACCTATAAGTTATGTTTCTTCAACTGGAAAAGAGAAATGTGTTCTACGACCTACGTACCCATTCAAAAAAAGCTTGAATATTCAGAAAGCTCTGCTTATGAATGAATTACAGACAAAAAAATTATGCATAGATATTATTCAGCAAACAGTTTGAACATATACATCAGAAAAACTAGTTTGTTTGGAAAACTTGCAAACACATAATGGAGCAAAGAAATTATTCATTATGAATTATTTGCACAGCATCTGTCTTACTTTCTCATGTTAATTGCCTCTGCTAAACCACATTTTCACCCCCTCAGTATGTAAATTTAAATGATTTTGCATATTTTCTGAATACCCAGTAAAAGCATGTTTCATTACCTTACTGCTTACATTTTTTGTCACTCTAATTGCACGGGGGTTTATATAATTTTAAAAATTTGACCTACCAGCTTCCTGTAGATTGCAACCTCTTCCTCTGGATTCTGAATATTGCCTAAAAAAAAAAAAAAGAAATTAAACCATGCATATTAACCTCATAAGGTAAGTGTTAATTCCCACTGTATTTATAAAAGCTAGGGTTTGGTTTTAATCACAATACCTTTACTGTAATTATTATAAATCTAGGACGTGACCCACAATTGATTTGATTTAACAGAGAGAATTTTACTGACTTTTGAGAGCCTACAGCAGCAGGGTGATGTATCACTGTATCCTTTCATGCTTCCTAAGAGGTACCACACTTGTGTATAATTATTCTTTCTACAAATACAAGCTCATACGTCAGGCAGTTTGATTTCCTCTAAAAATATATCTTTTTTTCACTGAATTTGTGAATTTTTGGTTCTTTGACCACTGACTCATGTCGGCTCTCTAAGAAACTCCTCAAGAAGAAAATATGCACGTTGTCTCCTGTTTTTTCTTTGCAATGACTTCATGCCACCAATAGAAATATTTGTCTTGTCAAAAGCTGTGCTGGTCTTGGAAACTAAATGCAAGTTTAACCCTTCAGAACTATTAACAGAAACAACCCCTCCAGCCAAATCTGTCTCACTGGGTCACTGAGAAAGCCTCGGGATGGGCTCACCATTATCAGCACACACACTCTGTTAGAGATCTGCAGAAAGAACTCCTGTTACAGCTCTTTGAGAAGTACAAAAATACACTTTCCTAATGGCATAAACCCTTCTGTTTAGGATTCCATCTTCACTGTACCACAAAACACACAACCCCTGAAATTATTTGCTTTTTTCTACTTTATACTGAGGTTACAAAGCACTGTGTTAACTTGAGTAGCACAAGTGGGTAAAAACATACTTATTCATTTATTTGTGCTGTGGGCAGAAACCTGGCTGAATGTTTACAGCAAGTGTTTTGTAATAGCCATTAGTACATTGCCAAGGCACAGGAGGCAGATGTTATTGCCTGCACAGCTCTACTAAAAACTCAAGTTTTCTAGCATCCTAATGGATTACAACAGGGGAAAAGAAATCAGGATATAGTGTTATGATACAGTACTTTTTGCATTAATATGAAACTTAATTGACTCATCCTCTACAGGCATTTGTGGGTCATAACAGAATTTCTGTCATGAGAAGCTCCCCAGCACATCACAGGGACCCCAATACTATTTTTGCTGCTGATCCATCCACCCTTCTGTTCCCTAATGCACCGGGCCTGGCTCTCAGATGACTTCTGAAATGAACAGCACCAAAAAATTTTGGGCCTAATCTTCAGCAACTCATTTTTTTGCAATATACCTTTAGGCTACTAAACACATCTATAGGTTTCTCCTCTCTACAGGGTGTGTTGTCCTGTGTGCTTTAGCAGTTCAGTGAGCTGAGCTGATTCAAATGAGCCTTGAAATGTTAAATACAACTTGTAATATCAAAGGTTCTCATATCAAATAATTTTCTTCCTGTGGATCCTAGGGAGATTAAGAACTCGTGCAGCGACTGAAATGTCCACTACTTACATCAAATATCTCAGCACTGGCTGTACCAGTACCTGTTCATTGAAGAAATGGCTGGAAAATACAATTGCAGCACTTCTGAGTTTATTTGTAAATCAGGCATAAGGAGCATAGTATTAGGTCCATGTGGCAATGAGAGAATGCTAAATGTTGATTAATTGTGTCCCAGTGTGACAGAAGCCTTCATGTACAGCCTTGGGATGATGCTTTCTTGCAGCTGGTGTAGAAATTAATTTTTGGGCGAGACAGTAAACTAAATGCAGTATGGCTGCACTTCGAATTTTCCTTCAGTCTGCTTATCTCAAAGCCCAGAGAAAGAAGTTATCCCTTCTTTATTGTTTCTCTGGTTTTGCTTTCATATCTTGCAGCAGTGGCTGTTTATGGCTTGCTTGCCTTCCTTTAATTCTGAGCTGAATTAAGATGAAGCATGGTTGGAACAGTCCAAAATACCAGCACCCAGAACACTCCTGTGTGTTCGGAATTGAAGAATAGGAACTGTCAAGACATTGGCTGCTGCTTTCTCATCCTTTGCTTTGCAAATGCAGAAGAGATACTCAGAGAAGAGTTCTCTTTATCCTTGATATCTTGGATCTGGTCTGTTTATCAGAACAGCCCTTGTGCACTTGCTGGTGTACAAGGACAACCCTCCCTGTGCTCAGAGTCTGAGCTGGATCTCCTGTCCTAATTCTGGCACATTCCTACTGACACACATTTCTGTACTATAATTAACTTTAATTATCATATCTTAAAGCAAGAATATGTCTTCTATAGTCTTCCTGATAGTCTTATAAAACATAAATAGTTTGAAAGGTAATTAGTAAGTAATTCAGCGTGAAAATAGGGAGTTTGTGTTTTCCAGGACTAGCATTCTAATTGTAAATTCAGTCACACAGAGGATCAAATGGTTCTGGAAAATTCTGAGAATAATGAATGGGCAGTCCTCAATATTGCCAACAATTAAAAGAATTATATTAGCATATACAAAATAGCCCCACATTTATTTCAGGATCCTGGTTTCAGGAGAAAATGTGGAGTCTTGATACCACTGTGGAACAACTGTTAACTGCATAATGACAATCACAGGATACAGAAAGAAGTAGGGAGTACTCTAATGGAAAGCATATTGTCATTTTCCTTGCATTAAAAGTCAAAGGCAATTAAAACATAATTTAATTAGAGAATATCTTATCAGCTGTAAAAAGTAAAATTGATTGATATGCATTGTAGGGATAACTTGGCTGCTGCTATTTGTAAAGTGATGCTGAGGCTGACAAATTAGTCACTTGGTTTTCTTATTTGATAATTTCATGTATTTTTATATTTTCTTTCACCAGTGAAAGCATTTAATTAGCTAATGTTTAATTGCTCATTGTTTGGAAGTGGAAAATGTTATAACTGCATTGTGATTTGAAGAGTTGTTGGCATTGAGATTAAGCATCATGCATGACTATATATCCTGCTCCCTCATTACTAAAAATATTTATCTGATAATAGGATCTTTCCTATGATTCTTTTTGTCTGCATTACTGTCCAATAAGATGTTTTAGTCTCCAGATTAAACATCACATGTAGCTGGAAACAGGTCAGGGTAGTTCAGAGCAGCTACAAATCAGTGAGCAATCTCCTCACTTGGAAGAATCCGTGTCACTTAACCTAGGGCTGACTTTGGCCCTGCAAGGGATAACCAGTCAGGAGTGATGGACACTGACAAAACAGCAAACCTAGTTCTGATTTGAAAAAGCCACACACACAAAAAAGAGGATAACCAATTTTTTTTTTTTTTTAAATCCCTCCTACGTTGATTAAACCAGAAATCATTACTTCAGTAAAAAGTTGAAAGGTGGCTTTGGTTAATAAATATTAACAAAGTATCCAGGTATCTGTTCTTCTCTGTTAATTTTATTCTTCAGAAGTGAGTTGCTGACACGGTTTCATAATTTTTTTGGCTATTCCTAATATTTCTGTTCTACTGAGAGAATATCAGCAGACTAATGTCTACATGGATTCCAAATGAATGCATTATTTCCCTCAGAATGAACACTTCTAAAGGGAAATCGTGGGACACTTTCAAAGGACTGGTAAATAAATCACTTAATAAATTATTTCAATTAAGATTATCTGCAACATTTGACTAAAATTAGATACTGGTGCTTTAGGGTTAGAACACCTGAACTTTGTTTTTATTCCCTCTGTCCATAGAACTTCTACACCAGTTTTAGAGATTCACTGGGTAAAGAGAGAGAGAATAATCTTCTGCTAGACTAAAATGATGTCTTTGAGGATTTTTTTTTAAGGTTTCATGTGGGTTTTTTACAAACAAAAAACATTCTTCTTGGGTCTATCAAAATCTTTTTGGACTGTGGTAGCTGTGGTTTTTCCCTGTCAGGAAAATCTATATAAAGGCAATTCTATGAAGCCTGGTTTTCTGTGTGGTTTAACTTTTTCCAAAGTGGAGACACATAACAATTGAATATGATAAATAAGGTAATTTCTGTTTTGCTCAAAGAAAGGAGAGCAGTGTACATGTGCACCTTTTTATACTGGAATCAATTTAAGAGGATAGTTTTTCATATTAAGTAGGTTATGAATAAGAATAGTCTCATTTAGAAGCCAGAAAATATACAGAATTCTGTTTAAATATTCTAACAATCTGAGAAGGGGAAAAAATTTGAAGAAGTAACTCTGTAGGCCTCTGACTTCACTGTGAGACATTTGAGCTAAAAAAACCCCAAGTAATTAAAAAACAAGATAACAACCTATTAGTTGTTTCTCAGATTGTTGGAGACAGCTGCCCTCAGGGATCTAAGATGTTATAAAATAAAATATATATCATAATAATGCAAATGATTCTGCGTGAAGTGGTGTCTAGCACTCGGTTGAAACATATTATTTCATTTGAAAAGTCACACAAAAGGCTGTAAAAACCCCATCAACATGGTGCATAAGTGCACTAATGGAAATGTATATTAACTATAGTCCCTGTTCATGGCAGGGGGGTTGGCCTTTAAGGGTCTCTTCCCATCCAAACTATTCGAGGATTCTACCAACTAATTTATTAGTTTGGGAACAAAACCACTGAGAAAGCCTTAAGCTACAACCAAAGGGAATGTTTCTTGAAAAACAGTGCAATTATTAGGTCAAAAGCTTAAAGAGATAAACCACCAATTTGTTATTTCACCAATTAAAAGTAATCGGGAAGGGATCGTTTCACAGCCTAATAACACATCTCTCATTTTTGCTGCTCATTATAAACATCTCTGTACTTCAGACACTTTGTACTGGGAATTTATTAAAAATACCTGAAAGCAGTAGGTTTGCCAAAAAGGCATGATCACCTTTAAATAGGTAACAAACCAACATCTTACAACTGATGGCAGCATGAGAATTGTTCAGGAACTGCGAGCTCCCCTCCAATTAATTTTACAAGGTGCTTAAAACTTATATGCTAATCTATGAAGATAAAGCTTTCCACAGTCTGTGCATGAAGGTGCCCTTATTTTCCTTATTGCTGCCGAAAATATTGTACAAGAATTCAGCAAAAGTGCCAGTTCATGGACTTTATTTTGTGCTTTCAGTGTATTTCACACTGAACCCACAAACAGCCTTGGACACAGGTGCTCACACCAGTGGGCTCAAGGATCTACAGGAACACAAACTACACTGTGAGCAAGAGAAGAAGGCTCCTAATTTAAAAGATCCAGCTCTATTTTTGAGTCTTCATTACCTTTACAGGGAGTCTCAGACAGCCAGCAGGATAAAAGCCTCCTCTCTTCAGTTACAAGTAGATCTACAAGAGGAGTATCTGTTCTTTGCTTTATTATTTTGTGGGTTTCCTAAAGGGAAGATAAAAAAAAAATACCTTAAAGAGCATATTACAGGAATCAAATTTACAGAAGGAATTTAAAGTAATTTTAAGTACTGATAATTCAAAATAATTTCTGTTTACCTTAAAATTTCCCCTGAAAAAAAAACAAAACAGAAGAAGAAGAATATATGATGTAAAAGCATGCCTTTTAAATATCTATTAAAGAAGAGTTGACTACAGACAGACAATAAATTCTGGGAATGCAAATGTCTAACAGCCTGGAGGAGATGGCTGTTCTAAACACAACACTGTGATTTCAATGAGCCAATTTACATCTGGGAGGCTGAAGAATGCTGGCAATGTCCATCTTGGGAGCAACAGCCACACAGTCCAAATGCATGTTTTCCCAAATTTCCCTTTTCCTGTTTAAAAATCCTTCTCTAATCATCTGTGCTTTGATGCTAGGAGGAACATATCAGATGCTGTTATGAATTACATAGGATAAAAAACAAGATTGGGAGAAAGGGTCTGCGTGGTGACAGAATGTGTTTTCAGTGTATAATGTTTCTTTTGAAAATGCCAGAATCATTGGGTTTTTACTAACGTGACCAGTTTCTTTAAAAAATGGTTAATGCTTCCTAACAAAACCTATAAATAAGAAACTAGGGCAGGCAGTAATATATTTTGATGCATATTTCACTCAGAAGAATCCCAAAGCCCAACACAAACACCACTGATCATGCACAACTGTAGACTCGAGGATAATCACTGCTGTTTAAAGGAACATAGCCCTACATTGCCAATGACAGGTTTCTAATAGAGCAAAAGAAATCCTAAAAAGTTCCTTTAGGTGATGGCAGACCTGACAAAAATGGTAATGGATTTTTGGCCAAGAAACTCAATATAAAGGCAAATAGAGAAGAGCCGCGTTAGTCAAACATAAGTTATTGGACTCAGTACAGAGTAAATGGATGAAATGACATGATGTGCTATAGAGAAGGTCAGGTTACACAATCTAATGATCCCCCTTGGCCCTCAAGCAGGTGATTCTGTGAAACTCTGCTCCTGCTGGAAGTCTGTAATTCCTGTACTCCTATTGATTTATTTATAAGAGGCCATACCCCGTAATGATACCTGTGCATGATTACTGATGGTATTTGTCCATGACTTATGTCAGTAAAAAATGTGTTTAAGTAGAATTATGACTGGCATGTTTTGAATTTCACGGTGAGATCAAGGCCCAAGGACGAGAACAGGTGTATTAATTTCCTAACAGGAAGGCATAAAGTGAATTTCTTTGTTCACCCTTTCCCACCACTGGTATTGCCAGAGCAGCTTCTCTGTAGCAATAAAGAGAGCTGGAACAGAAGAGTCCCAGGTGCTGTAACTGTAACATCCCAAAAAAATGTGGGTGTTTTCAGAGACTTGCACCACTGTCTGGTGGCACTGTGCTATACGTTAACATTCACATCACAGCTCTCACTAGGGTTGGACTGGTGATGCCCCTGGGAATTTTTCTAAGAAAAAGTCCATTAATGTGTTGACTCATAATGATTTACAGATGATCTCCAAGCAAGTCAAACAAATTTTTACAAAGAAATCAAGCAGTGTCACGCAGTGTGACCACAATTCAGAGCTCACATGTTTCTGATTCTGACTCCTGACTCTTTAAATAGACATTTATTGTGTGCTTCATAAAATGATGCAGTTGGCTTTTGGCTTTCAAGCAACATTAAGAAAATAAGAAAACTAGTAAATTACAATCTAAATATCCTGGAGCACTAACTATAAAGTATTACAACTTAGCAGAGCCTACTGTTACACATACATGCATTTTATGTTATATGTACATATATAAAACTGATGTCTAAAGAAATCTGTGTCATACGAACTTGTAATATCAAACCTTAATTTTGGATAATAACAAAATGCAATTAAAAATCCATCTGAATATACAGAAGGGATAATCTTGCATTTATATTACGTATATCCTTCTGCTCTTACAAATATTTTGGGTGTTGAGTTTTAACAGTTTTTCCTCATTATCAAATTTTCAAAATAAAATCCTGAAAGATACCCGAGCTGCTCACCAGTACACAATTGTTATTCATGTGACATTTCCTACTTTTTTCTATAATTAAACTCAGTATAATGATATTTGTGGGAAAAAACCCTTGAAATATATGCCAGAAAATATACCATGCCCTTACAAAAATAAAATGAGGAAAATTGGTTTTACTTTCTAAATACTAATCTTCTATAACCAACTTCCATGTTCAGTGGTATTAATATCAATATTTGAGCCGGAAATATTACTTTAGCAGACAATATGTCCAATAACTTTTCTTTCCTCCTGTTTACAAACATCCCAATGAATGGATTTGGGTTAAAAGAAGGTGTTTGCTATACAGATTTTACTGCTACTGTATCAGTTTATGGTTTGTTATTATTTGCTTTGCTTAGTCCTTGCCTATTTGCTATTCATTAGTTACAGTAAATAACAAATTGGAGTCATGTGATAATGTCAGAGCTGGCTGACAGGATAAGTAAAATTCTATAAATGACCACTGAGGCATGAATTGCAAATAACTATCAAACATAAATACACAGTTAGTGTCTGAATATAGGTTACATTGGTGTCAAATTACACCAAAAGACTCACACAAAAGACTCGATGAAATAAAAAAATAGGAATGTTAGAAGTTTACCAACATGTTACCCCAGCAAAAGGCACTATTTTAAAAATGGTTATTTAGGGTTGGCATCCACAACTTCTCTGGGCAATCTGTGCCAGTGCCTCACTACCCTCACAGGGAAGAATTATTTCCTAATATCTAATTTAAACCTACTCCATGTCAGTTTGAAGCCATTCCCACTTGTCCTGTCACTCCAGACCCTTGCAAATAGTCTCTATCCATATTTCTTGTGGGTTCCCTTCAGGTACTGAAAGACCACAATTAGGTCACCCCAGGTTGAACAATCCCAACTCTCCCAGCCTTTCCTCCCAGCAGAGCTGCTCCATCCCTCTGATCGTCTTGGGGACTCCTCTGGACTCCCTCTAACAGCTCCATGTCCTTCCTGTGCTGGGCCCCCAGGGCTGGAGGCAGCTCTGCAGGTGGGGTCTCACCTGAGCAGGGCAGAATCCCCCCTCCCCTGCTGCCCACACTGCTCGTGATGCAGCCCAGCACATGTTTGGCTTTCTGGGCTGTGAGTGCACATTGCTGGGGCAGGTCCAGCCTCTCACCCACCAGCACCCCCAAGTCCTTCTCCCCAGGGCAGCTCTCAGACTGTTGATCCCCAGCCTGGGTTGATCCCTGGGGTTGCCCCCACCCAGGTGCAGCACCAGCCCTAAGTCTTATTAAATCCCATGAGATTCCCATGGGCCACTGCTCGAGCTTGCCCAGGTCCCCCTGGATGACATCCCATCCTTCAGGTGAGGCAACCACACCACTCAGCTTGGTGTCAGCTGCAAATTCACCGAGGGTGCACTCAATCCCATTTTCTGTGTCAGTAATGTAGACATTAAATTGCACTGGTCCCAGTACAGACCCCTGAGGGACACTTGCCACTGATATCCACTGGGACTCTGAGCTGTTGACCACTACCCTCTGGATATGAAGATCCAATTTCTTATCCATCTACCAATCCACTCATTGACTCCATCTGTCTCCAATTCAGGGAGCAGGATGTTGGGGGGGACCATGTCAAAGGCTTTACAGAAGTCCAGATAAATGACACGTGTGGCCCTTCCCTTGTTCCACTGATGTAGTCATTCCACCCTAAACAGCCAGGATAATGCCCAGAAACTTTATTAGGGGACAATTTATTTTCAGTACTGAAATCTTACCAATATTTCTGCTTCTCAGAGATCATCTTTGTAGGTAAATGAAAGGACAGGAATAACAGAGGAAGTAAAGCAAGAGGAAGACTCCAGCTCCTATTAAACCAGGGGCAGGTTTCTAAAGCAAGAATCTTGGTCCTGGTTTGGATTACTGCTTTCTTCTACCACTTTCAGCTGTGGCTGGAATACTTAGTGACTGGAACATCTGAAAGCACAGGAGAATAACTAGAGGGAAGGGAAAAACTGAAAAGCGTGTTGGGTACTGTGAGGCCTCCTCCTCCAGGACATGGTGACCCTTGGTGGTTTCTCTGTGCTATTTCTTGTTGAAGTATAGAGCCAGGAGGATTTTCATTGCAATTCTTTCTGGGAATGTTATTCCAGAGTCAGGAGATACCTCACTGAATTTTGTATTAATAAGCTATGATGTTAAATAAAGCACCGAAAATCTTAATCAAAGTTATGAGTATCAACAAGAAGCAAAGAAGTAGCTGATAGATTAGCTGCTGAACAAAAGTTTTCTGTGATTAATTATATTATAGCTCACTAATTTAGTTTCCTCAATCTGTAACTTCAAATATCTATACTAATTAGTCGCCAACCTACACTATAATAAATGAGATAATGAAATAAAGATGTTTTAAATATCCCTTTCTACTACATGTACATTTTGCAGCATAAGACAAGATGAATTCTGATTTTTTCTAAGGATATATTAGCATATCATTAGGTACACAAATGCCAAATAATCACTTTCTCACAAGAATACTGTTCATCTGTTAAATCCACAGGAATTTGGAAATAAAACAAAATGCTGCACATTAGATGAAGGCTGACATGGGTTAAGCTTATAGCAAACACAGAGACATCACACCTTTCTCCACCACATTTTCACCTGCTCATGTGATGCACACTTCTGCTTTGATGGAAAATTCCTTTGGGTCATCTTGGTGTAAAGCTGTTGGTGCTTGCAGCAAAATTTGCAGAGCAAGTGGTGTTTTTGTTTGGTTGTTAAACCGGAGAAATATCCACAGCATTTTTCACAGTTCTTGAAAGGGACCATCAATTTCTGTGAGCTTTGTTCAATTTGGGAACAAGTTATCTGGGCTTTTTTTTTCCTTTTATGAATTTGGTTTGAAAACTATTTTTTTTCTGAATTTGTTTTAGAAAACTGAGCTCTCAGATTCCAAATTTACGCAGAAGAAATTTGTAATATTCCCCATGTAAGCTGAAGGAACTCTGAAGGAGCCTTACACAGACTGAGGGAGCATTATTTATTTTGCTGAAAGCAGTGATGACAGTCAAAGCACGAGCTGTGTGGCTTGTTTTATATATCAACCTTGCATGTTTTCCTGTCAGCTTTGCAGTTTGTCATCCACAGCTTAGCCTCCAAATAGCAGGAACTTTGGGGACAGCTAGCTGAAATCAAAGGCTCACTGCCTCCTATAGAGAAGAAACAAGGCCACCAAGGAATAGCAGAATTTCTGTTTATTCCACTTTATGTAGCCCAAATTGTGGAAAAATATTTCATTATTAGTAGAAACATAATACAATTCTGTTAATGGTAGTATAATTTGTTGTTACTATTTGGAGTGAATCTGTGAGTAATCTAGCTGGTATAGCAGATGAAATCATAAAAGAAAATACTAAATGCAAAATCTGATATACAAAAGCAAAGAATGAGCTGGAGCAGCTGCAATAGCTTATTATAAATACTTGTCAGAATTGTTCAGCTCGAGCAGTGTTTGCCAGCTGGAGTACAGTTGTTCTGAGAGGGAGGTGAGATATCCCTCCTCTCTGTGTGGAGAAACAACGCAGCTAAGTGAGCACAAGTGCACAAAATGGGATGGTATTTTATTGCTGGAATGATTCTTGGAGACACAAACATGTTAGATCACTTTATGGAGCACAGAGAGAAAGTTTAGTCTTCTGCCACTGCAATCTTTCTAGAAACTTTGTCAGTTGTTGGGGCTTTTTCCCCTCTTACTGGTGTCAGCTGCAGGTGTGTGGTGGGCAGTGTTACTGTCTGGGTACAACCTGCAGAATTTTCTCCTGGTTCTGCCAGGGATTGGATGGCTGGGAGTTGTACATGCCCTGAGCAGCTGCATTTGTGACAAGAAATGTCCCATTGCATCCCATTTACAACCTACCTTGTCAGGTTATCACACAGAGTGTTGGTTTGCAAGGTGGCAAAGATTAATATTGTTGAATCAGAAAAGGAGATCCAAACATCCACCAACATTTAAAATAAGTGCAAAAAGGCTTTTTCACTAATTAAAACTGTCATACACTGAGTTTATTAGACTGAAGGCTGCAAACACAGCATGAGACTAAGTTCACACAGACTTGCTGTTATACTGGTCAAACAGCACTAATCAAACTGTTTTATTTGAGGTTTGAGCTAAAGCCCATGAGAGTCTAGCTGTTGCATTCAGTGAGCATGGAGTTCAACACTTGATAAAACTGAGCACTTAATCCTTGTATAATTCAATTACTTATGGCACTTGCTGAATATGTTTTTTCTTAGATAATTCTTTACATGTAACCACCGATAGACAGAACATTCAAAAACCTCAGACCACTTATTTTTGTTTTGTTTTTTTTCCTTTTCAACTCTTTCAAATCCTGTTTACTACTTCCTCCTGCTTCTGCCATCACTAGAATCAGGAAAAAGCCATTTTCCATCAATAAGTAATATTTATGATATCAGCGTGAAAGACTGTCACATGTTCTTAGTTACCATACATCACATCGCTTATATTCATTTCAGAAATGCTATTTTAGCAACTGGTATTATAGTAAATTTACTGCTGCAGTGTGGCCATATTTTACTGAGAATTGCAGGTACTCAACACAGCCGTGCATGTCAACGTAAGGTGGCACCAGTTTTTTTCATTACATTTGTTGCTGTCTGGTCAGTTTGACCATCATGATACACAACCTCAGTCACAGAGTGGCTGAGGTTGGCAGGAACCTCAGGATGGAGGTCAACTCATCCAAACCCCCTGCTCAAGTAAAGGCCACATTAGTGTTGGTTGCTCAGGGCTATGCCCACACATGTTCTGAATATCTCCAGAAATGGACACCCCACAGCCTCCTCTCTAGGCTGAGTAGGATGAAAAGTCCCAGCTCTCCCAGCCTTTCCTCCTCCATGAGATGTTCCAGTCCCTTCATCACCTTAATGGCTCTTTGCTGGACTCTTTCCAGTACCTCCAGATCTCTTTTGTGCTGGGGAGCCCAGAACTGGACACAGCACTCCCAGTACTACAAGGATAATATCTATTCACAATAATACATAAACTAAAGCACAATGTAGATTAATTATGAGAACTTCTAGGGAAAGAAAAAAAAAGTGGAGTCAGAAGTTTCTACATACAAACATGAAGGGAATGGGATTTCAGGTGCATAACTGAGTAGATGAATACAGAGAACTCTTTTCACTCTAATAGAATAGTAAGTACGTGGAGAGGATGAAACATGGCAAATCATCCATTAATAAGTATCTATTTTCTTTGACAAATGCCTAATTATTCAGCAGAGTAATTTAATGTTTTGTATTAAGCTGAGGCACATGAACTAAAATACCCACATCAATGGGCTGTGTTCAGTATTCCCTGCTCACTCCCACCAAAACACTCACAAACCTCAGTAGGGAATTTTCCTGAAAAGATCAGCTAATAATGTATTGTACCCTGCAAATGAGCCCTTAAATCTCTAAAGTTGATTTTTGTCTATCAAACACAAAACTGTCTTTCTCTCCTCCTTCTTTTAGGAATCCTCTCTGCCCATGTATTGTACCTCTTATATGTGCCAAGATGTAACTCAAGCAATTAAAGCTAAAGAATGAAAATCTCACAGTTTAGGGCAAAGCAAAGAAAAATTGTTTTATTAAGTCTTTAATAAAGCTCTCGATCCAAAACTTTTACTTGATGCCAGCAGTATGAATCAGGACTAAATCAAGCAAAGGAAAGGGACTTGGACTATGAAACAAGGGTCAACGACAAATTATTTTCTGGTATTAATTTTATGAAAATAAAGATAAGGAGGATTTAACCACACTAGAAGATACTGTACTGATTAACAGTAAATTTGTAACCGCAGTAGCTTAGAAGTTAACAGCACTGAATAATAATGAACTTAAAAGGTAAGCAGCTGAACTTCCCACAAAGTATTCTATTTACTTTTGAATATCAGGAAGAAATGGGGGGGGTTAAAAATGTAGCTGTCTTAAAAAGTAAGACAAGCAAAGTTTGCATCAATAACAGATAGCTGGCTAACAATAGTTGAAGAATGTATATTCGTCAAACACCAAAACAAGTACACTATGGTCAAACATCTTTAATCTCCAATTTACTGTATGAAATGAAGAAGCATTCAGCTGGAACATATAGAGATCACATTCCACATACTCTATCACGTCAAATGCCAGCAGAATTAGCTATGAATTTGATCTAGGAAAAAATAAAATGCGCTTAAAATTGCACAGTATCTACATTTACATCCTAATCCTTTCTTTTTTCGCCTAATGTCAAGTTCTGCTTGAGTACTCTAGAAACTGGATCTTAATGACTTTATGATTTTGACCACAACTGGGATGATTAGGCAATGCCACCCCTGGCATGGGAGAGCCAAACTCCCATGTGTTTATATATATGTGTTTATATCTATCAAAACAATGCAGCAACACCACCTTTCACCCAGGAATCTGCAAACATTTCACATGCTTTGAGCCTCCCATCTAGAGCAGTGTGTGCCACAGCGCTTTCTGCCTGAAGGCTTCATTCAGGGAAGTAATTACATGCCTGATTTTTAAGGATTTCGCTGGACAGGAGGGGAGAGGTTACACTTGGGCCAGGCATGAGCCTGGGCATGTTTCACATGACCCTCAGTCTGCCTTTGGCCCAAGTCAGCAACCCCCAGCCAGCCCCTGCACAAAGATGAGGGGACAGCCCTGGGTAAAGCTTCATCCCACCCTGCCTGTTTGGACTCCAAGGAAATCCAGCTGGATGCATGGAAATGGTGCTATGTCAGGTTCATCCCATTTCCTTTACAGTACAGAACCCTCTCCTCACATAATGCATTTTGACCCAGTAACCATTTAACATAAAACACAAATCCAGTGCAGAGATGAAAGCTGAAAGGAAGGGCTTCCTGTGCCAGAGTCCATGCTACTTCTTGTGCCCTTTCTCACCTGTGGAATAAGGCTTGAATTCCCTTCTGCATCATAACAGAACTTCATGTGGAGTGTGAGAATAACATGAGCAAAAGACCACGAACTCATGCACTCTATTTCCTGGGAGAAACCTCTCTTTTTTAGCAGATGAATCAATGGGGGTGTTGTTGTCATGATAAATTAAGGGTACAAGCAAAGTTTTCAGAAGAAGTTATCATCTTTCTAAGGCTAACCGAAGCAGTGAGACCAAAAAAACCCAGATTTCCCAGGTCTGGAAGTTTGTTAGTAGGCAGGGTGAGCACTGGGACTACTGCCATTGCCTTCCAGTGGGCTATGAGTGAATACCGAGGGCTGTCAGAGAATCCAGCAAGGACAGTGCTGGGAAGTGAGACAGATCAGCCCCAGATCATCATTCCTTTCCCCCTTCCAAATGATTATACATCATCATCTCTAATCACCTCCAGGCCAGTGATGAACATGCATTAAGCCCACTTATGCAGAGTGTATTAAGTGTGATTACACATTACACTGCGAGCTTACGTGGAATATATGGATTGATGTATGGCAACGCTGCACATCAAGGCACAAACATGCTTTTGACAGTTGCAAGGATTATTTTTTACTTTTTAAATTTTTGAGGTTAGGGCAATTTAATTATAATTGCTTAATACCAGGGCATGCTATCCCAACAAGCCTGGGGAAACAGCACTCTCAAAGGTATTCTCTCCAGCCCATCCTAAAGGTAACAAGATACACTTTCATTTGGCTGGGAGCTGGGAAGGTGAGTCTGGAAGGAGGGAGGGTATCACACTGCTTGGTGTTTCCCAGGAAAACTCCACAATTGGCTCAGGGCTCTGGAGAACACACCTGAGCTCACAGGCTCTGGGCAGCTGAACACCCACTCACTGCTACCTTTGGTGCACTCTGCTGTCATCCCTCAGGTCCTTGGGGGGACCCAGAGGTGCAGAACCCACCCATTAGAAAGGAGGAGAGAGGTAAAACCAACTGACACAACCTGCAAAGTTTCGCACGTGGGTTTTCAGGAAAGCATTTTTTTGATTTATATTATTGTAATTCTTATAAGTTCATTACTGAGTTTAAGGCTTAGATTCTATTTTTTGATATGAACAATAACTTATTTCTGAGCCAGTCTCTCTTGCAGCCAATAACTATTGTCTCTTTTGTAAACTGCAGTCCCCCTTGCTGCCAGTAATATGTGATTTGGGGGAATGATTTAAATGACAAAATGCTTACTTGCAACAACAAAAGAAATGACACAATATAAACTAAGTTTTAATAACTAAAAAGATCTTTAATTAAAATTGCTTTCCATTCAAGGGCTACAGTTTTCTTTAACCAGCTGCCCTATGAAAGTTATTACCTAGAGTTTTCATTTTCCCAGTACACAGCTGCAGAAAAGATTTTATTCTGGTGAATGGAGGGCTGTACAACAGCAAGGACAAAGCTCACTTAAACTAACAATGGAGCCATGGCAAAAGTCATAACCTTCTGCTGTCTTAAGGGAAGCACACTTTCTGAATATAATCTCTCTGATTATGCCTAGTATGCAAAATGCAGTTTTATATCTGCAGCTCAAATAGATTTCAGTATTGCCACTGAATACTAATCACTGATGCAAAAAACGTACAGCTCCCTCAAGGCATTTCAAAAATCTTGATTATTTAATCAGTGCTCTTGATTTATAAGGCGAGCTGGTTGATGACTACCAAAATGTGACACATTGGACACTCTCCAGATGGAATGCCAGTTTTCATTTGAGGTTAAAGAGGTAAAACTCTACAAGAGAGGTTTTCCAGTACCCTGGACCAGAGCTAGAGTTATATCAGATGATAAATAAAACCTGGCAGTTTGGCTTGCACATAATATTAAAACAGAAACTTCACTGAACTGTCAGTTGTAAAATGAAGTAATCAACTTTCTTTCTGCTTATTCTCCATTTCCATTATATGAACTTTTTATTTATTTCATATCTTCAATCCTAATGTCCTCTTACCTTTTTAAACTGCACTACTTTACCTTTTTACAAATATGTAGGTGGTGAGTGCTGCCTTTTTATAAGCATTGATTTCCCAAACAGCTGGATGCAAAATTTGAGCAGTTCAGTTTCTTTTCCCTATAACTACATATATATATATACGAATTTGAAAATATTTTTTGTATCTACATCTCTATATGGAAACATATGCTTAGGTATATATAAATATACTCCTGCTTTAAAATGCAATGGGATTGCCAAAAATTGTTAGGATATAGATGGATAAATAACATTAATTTCTGAACAGGTTTACTATCTGAGTTGCTTGGGCCTTGACAGTCCCATACCCAATTGTCAGCAATGATAGGTTTCCATATGAAATTTCCAATGGTTTTCCTATTAAGATTTCAAGGAGCAGAATGACTTCAAATTGAGATAGCAAAGAATTAAATTGTTATTTAGAACCTGATTGCAAGCCTGACCTCTAAAAGCGACCGCCCCGATCGCTCTGGGTACACGACGACGTGGATATAGAGGCCAAACGTTTCAAACTCATCTGGAAGGTGTGCTCCTTATTGGACACAGAGACTGGCACTTAATATTCAAAGCAAAGTTACAACTACAGAGATTTATTTTGCCCAATCAGTCCTTTGTCCATGTCCATGGCACAAGTGGGTGGCAGCAGCACTGGAGCACCCGGAGCCCCCCGGAGCTGGCGGGAGTCCCCCGGCTGATGCCAGCGCAGCTGGGCTCCTTGCTGGGAGCTGTTGTTGCTCTGCACCAGCCTGTGCTGCTGTGCCTTTACTGTATTTCTATCTCAGCTGTCAGTGAGAAAACTAATATATGAGCACAGATAACCACAGCTCCATGGCAGTGGTCAGCTTATCAACTCAGTGGCGCCGACCGCGTACCCACCTACGTGGATACCCCTGCCCAGCCCACGAGCAACCTGAAGGTTAAGAGCCATCATTGAAGGCTGACTTGGAGGTTAAAAGCGCCCTCACACCCCAGTGCAATCCTCTTGAGCCTTCTAAACCCAAAGTGATGAAAATTATAATCAAAACATGGGAACTTGGTGACAAGTTTAACTATAAATAAGCATTAGAAGTATGAAAGCCATCATACCGACACTCTGTAAAGCTACTCATGCTCATAACACATTGTTTTCGTTCCTCATTTTAAAATTTTGCTAGAAAATCCATCAGTCTGTATTCCAGTGGCACAACAAAAGGAAACACAGAGGAGTGTGGATGGTGCCTGCCCCCACCATACCCCCCACTGCAGACAGACAGACATCTCTGCCCACATCAGCTGGGCCCAGGCAGCAGCACCCCCTGCCCAACTGCTCTCCAGGCTACAACAGTGACACTGTCCCCTCCCCTGAGGCCCTGCATCCAGGTTTTGGCAAAACTGCACATTTGTGTTCTGTTACAAAGCCAAAACATTTTAATAACTGCAAGAGTTCACTTATGAAATCTGTGTAGTTTGGGCTTTTGCCCTTTTTCTAATTACATCCTTGCGTCTTTCTCTGTACATGTAGGTTTGTACCATGTGAAGCTTTTGAAAGAATATCTCCCTCGACTGGACTTGTGGGTAAGACAATTATGGGGCAGATCAAACAGCCACATTATTCCATTTTCTGTCAGGAATCCAAAAAATCTGCTTGAAACACAGATGGCTATTTCCCTGTCATCATCCACCTCCTCAGCTGATCTCCCCACCGTGTCAACCACATTCTCTGTAACAGTATTCCCAAATAGGGAAGCTTTTGGACCTTCTTTTTTTCAGGGAACAGAGCTACAAGCTGCTAAGTGAGGATGTTTTAATTGTGTATGTGAATGTCCTGCTGCAGACTGCACTGCTGGGTAACACGCCTCAGGCTGTGGGTACTGCAAGCAACAGTGTCATATATATATCATAGGTACTCCCAGGCCTTCTGCCGTGAGTACAGCAGGACAAAAATAGCTTGCAGGGATTATGTCCTCACGTTCCAGTCTTGCATGGCAGCAGCCACACAGCGGGAAAAACACTGGAGCCAGAACTTGCCTAAGCAGAGGAGGGAAATCATAACCCCAAAAGAGATGGGAACTTCTGTTTACACATCGCAAATGACACCATTTCTCCCCTGGCCTTGTCCTTCCCCCACATCCCACCCAGCCTCACTACATGTAACCACGTCAAGGGATCAAAAAAATCACATGATTTCATAAAAGTCTCCATTGTTTTACAACTCAGAAAAGGGAGTCATGAATATTCTTCTGCTGCCATGCTATTCTGTTTCTGCTGTTTAAATTGGGACAAAATTTCAATTCTCCTTCTCTGGATGTAGCTGAGCAAAGTTAAAGTCAGTTCTGGATGCGTCTGGATCATTAAGGACTTCCTGAATGGAAAGTCCCTCTGCTACATCTCTGGGATAAAGCCACCAGGACAGTGACTTCCACCAGCTTCCCCACATCCTAAAACAGGGTCCTAACCCTTCACATGTTGTGAAATCTTGTATTTAGTTTTAACCCTTCTATTTCCCTCTTCATTCCTACATATGTCTCCACAATTCTCAAACTAATTTTTTTTTAATAAAAAGAAACTAAAATAGTCTTGGGAAAACATCTCATAAGAATCATCTGGTGGATGAGACTTGTGATTAACAGAACTTTGCACAATAGGGACAAGAAATGTATCTGAATAATTCCATGTACCTGACACCAGCAGCAGGATATAGAGGTATTATGGTCAGGACAGGGAGATGATGTTTCAAGAAAGCAATTGGACTACTAATTTTAATGTGAGAGTGAGTTTATATGAAAGCTGAAACCATCACTATTCTTAACTGCTGTGAAACCAACGACAATACCAAAATTTACGTTCAAAGGGAAACTTTCTTTGCTGCACCTGAACCAAGAGATGGAGGGAACTTGGGTTTTTTCCCAATTGACAATTCAGCTATGAGAGGAAAGTTGATACAGCCTTTCTGTTCTTCAGAGAGGCTGGCTTTAAATACATGCTCAGCATTTCTGACTCTGAACAAAGAACTTGTTACTGAAGTAAAAAGCTGTATCTTAATATTGCTTTGCAAAATTCTGCTTCTCAAAAATCACCAACAGTAACATCAGTGCAGATAAAAGTTGTCCCTGAAACATTATACATGTGAAGGATCATTAGTGCAAACTGTACTAATTTCCTGTTTTCAGCAGTTATGTTGATTCCAACCTGTGTCCTGCACATGTGGGATATGCTATTTGAATACAGGTAGAAGGAAAACAGACTACTCCTTTCCAGAATTTGTATATCCACCACATATCATTAAAAATAGAGAGTAGCAATAAATTGACTGTATTAGTGGGAAAACTCCAATTTTTTAGGATTACAAAAGGGCAATAGCATCTCAATCACTGGGAAATTTGATTGTTTCTGAAAATATACTGCAATATATGTATTAAAAGGAGGGAGAGAGAATCTATCTGCTTCCAGACAGATTATTCTGATTTGCAAGGACAGAGAACTGAGACTTCATTGCTTCACACACACCTTTGTCAGAACTAATAACCCACTTCAAAGGCAAGAAGTTTCATAGTACTTAATTATGTGGCCTCTGACAGGTCATGCTGACTGAATTCATATGATCTTATATATTTGGGCATCAAAAGCCCTTTATTTTTTCTTAATTAGAAACATGGATTCAATGTAACTTGCCGAGAAAATAAATGAAATCCATATACATCACCTCTGAGCAATAGCACTGATTGAACTGGGCTGTTTAAATCTCCGTGGTTGGCAGTGCTCATCAGCGAATTTGTTTACAAAGTGGAAAGAATGAGACGCTGTCAAAGAATGAAAAATAAAAGCTGGATTTCCTGGGAAGGAGACATCCGTCTTTTTCTGTTTGTAACTGCTGACGAGTAGGGTTTAAGGAGGGTTAATGTCACCCATTCATCTTAATTAAAGAGTTAATTGCTCGTGTATCCTGATTTGGTTAGCTGATCTTCGGAACATGGAAAGCCTTTGCTTCCATGTATTTTATTGACCACTGTAATGACATCATCAGGACGACTCAGGATTTATTCATGCCTCAGCCTAAACTCGTAACTTTAATAGCCTCCTACATGATAAAACTTTCAAGAGGGAAGGAGTTCTTTAGTGTGGTACAGAATACCGAGAGGTCTGTTCAGCCCCTGTTAAAATGTCTCAGTTCAGCTGTCATTGAAGTATTACTTCAAAGTCTAGAGTCATGAAGATAAGTAAAAAGTAATTTTAAAGACTAGTTCTCAGCAAATGTATATATGGAAATAGTATAAACCATCTAAAAATCGCATATCAAATATAAGCAAGAGACTTATTACTATTCCGTTTTTTTTCACATCTGGAGTCATAGTCAAGTAAGCACTGACACACAAACAGACAGGCGAGGTTCACAGCATAGTCTGGGGATTAAACACCAAATTGGTTTAGTCATGTGTTTTACAACACAAAGAGGGGAAACTCAGATCTAAAGAAAGACCAGTTAACTAACTAGAAAGTCTGTGGGGTTTTTATGTACAATGTCTTTCAACATTTACTGAAATTCTTGATATTATTTCTTAAAGATCCTTCACGGGAATTAAATTAAATTTTGCACAAGAGGCAAATGGACAGTACTAGTGCTTTTTGATTGATCAGCTATGTGGTACTTAAAAATTAAATAAAAGAATCCATTACACAACATAATACATTGTATTCGCTTATCCTGGTAATGAGTCTTCAGAACTGATCTATTTATGTTATTCTGCTTCCATGGGATCAATTTCTATTGCTAATAACACTCATAACTTACACAAAGAGTTGAACCAGCCTCTTAGAAGAACTACACACCACACATAACTCATCATAACGTGTGCTGTGAGCACTTGTTTGGTTTGGAAACAGTTGCAGGGTAGCTCCTGTGTACTCTCCTGAAATATCTAGAAGGCACTAAGAATGCTGTGATAAGGTGCTACAGCTCATCTAGTTTTATGGACTTCACTTTGTGGGGGTTTTACGCACTTTAGGCTTCTCAGATGACTGGTTCAGAGGCCAGTCCTGGCTCCTGTGCTTTCTCTGACAGACAGGAGATTTTAATACTCATTGGGTTTCCGTGTTTTCTCAGAAGTATTTCTGTAAAGTATGGTAAAAAAAATATCTAGTAACCTCTTTATGCCATGAACACAAAACTACATTGTTCCTCTCATGGAACAGCAGCAGGCAAGTCCAGGACATAGACCTGAGGATGATGCAGTGGACTTATGATGCCCAGAACAAGGTAGCCAGAACCAGAACCAATTTGCCTGGGGCAGCCTGATCCAAACTAATCAGCCCTGCTGAGGAGTCCATGGACACAGGACCATGCTGCAGCAGCTGCTCTCCTGTTGGGTCCTTAGCATGATGCCATGTGGCTCAGGAACACACCTGCAGCCAGCCCATGCACCTCTACAATTATACACCCTGTGTAAAGGGAACAGCACTGGGAAGCAGGAGATTTGTTGACTGTCACCAGCTCTTCAACTGCCCAGCTGGGTAACCTTTAACAAGTTCCTTCAGCTCACTCTGTCCCAGTTACCCCCCAAATCACCTGTATCTCCTTTCAGAGATACTGTGACATTCATTCCTGGGAAGGTGCTGACTGCGAGTTAAGCTGTGCTGTTATTCCTGAACAGTTCCCTGCTGGAAAAGGCAGCACAGGCAATGTGGGGGGTTACCAACAGAGGAGACGACAACAACTGAGCCTGGATGGGACCTTGGGAAGTTGTCTGTCCCAACCCTGAGATCAACACAGACTTGAAAGAATGCGAGGATGGACACTCCACAACCTCTCTAAGCAGCCTGCTCCAGTGCTGGACTGCCCTTAGAGCAAAGATTTTTTTTCTTTGTGTCAAGGCTCCAGGGCTAGGGAGAAGGTGGCCATGACAGCAGAATTTCTCAGTAGAGTGTAGATGTTTCTCATCATCTTTCCCAGCTCAGCTCCAATTAAAAAATCTTTTTCAATTAAAGTTTGTTCTAGTTTTATTTGTACTCCAGGAAAACTACTCATTCAACCTTTCTGTCATATACTTCAGTCTGTTTAGAGCAGAATCCTTAAAAAAGAAGACAAGAATAAAACTAATAAACCTCTCTGCCTTTTGGAACTCTGTGGAACAGCATTAGCCCAGAGAATCTCTTTTACATCAGCCAGGGCACAGTGGCACTCAGACAGTGCTGTACACAGGCAGCTGCAGCCCTGCCAGGAATCCTGCCAGGAATGCTCCCAGCTCCTGAGCTCAGAGATCTTTGCACTCCTCAGACAGAGCAGCCTGTGGTGTGGTGTAGTAACCAGGGAACTGTTCACACCTTGTTGGAGCCTTCAAACCATCCCAATGCTTGCTCTTCCAAGATTTTAAACATACAGGTCAGTTACCTCAGAAATGCTTTTACACAACGGCAACTTTTGTATTAGTTTGGAATGCCTTTGTTTTCTCGTGCCTATATGTAAACTACAGAGTCATTTCCTAAACATTTAATGGAAAAAACTAAAAATGTCCTTGGATATAGACTGTGGACTACAAGCAGTGACTGTCCCTTTTGAAAGCTACTTTGCATAACATTAAACCAGAATGTGAGTAAAGTGCAACATTTGGTTGTTCAATGGAAACACTCTGGAAAATGCTGAAATAAAATCTCTAGTGGCTGGTGAAGTGGTTAGTTCAGTTGTTTCACAATAACACCTTTTGATTTTGTAAAACTTCTACAACACCTTAAAATAACCTAAAAAGGGAGAGTTTAAAAAGTTTTCTTTAACTAGCTAAAACCACCTGCCGTAGCTTGAAGAGAGAGTTCTCTTGAGATAACACATTTTTGAATTACTCTCCTGTAATTTTTGCACACTACATCAGGCAATGACTGGTGCAACTTCTTACAACATTACTGGCTTACTAATAAACATGTGCATGAAGCGGAACGGCGCATACAAGTTATAATTCTTTGGCTGTGCCCAGTAACATAAACAGGTCTGATACCATCAGCTGAAGAATTGAGGAATTAAACCCTCCAAAAGACTGATGTAAAGGATTGGACATGCTAAAAGAGATGGTGAAAAGAGGCTGCTAAGAAATAGAACAACATTCAGGAGAGAAGCAATAGATCCACGAATGGAAATAAACACGACCATGAGAAAATGCTTCATCAACATCAGAGCCACAACGAAGCTGTGAATCTCAAAATAAGCCAAAACTGTTTTTGAAGAAAAAACCAGCATGCTAGGTAGGACTTCAAAGACTCTACTACAATAGACAGAAATGAATAATACAAAAAACACAAAAGAAGGGAGACCAAAAAAAAAAAAAATCCCTCTATGCACAAAATTAACTTACTCTCTGTCCCTGCTGTTCCTGCGTTAACCCTTTGGTGCCAAAACTGTGCAAACAGTTGAGTGACTAAAGCAAATGAATATTTCAAGACCATTGGCTGCCTCCAGCCAGCTCCTGAGCCTGCCTCTCCGACCCTCATGCTGTGGTTCCCCCAGATGTATCGCCAGCAGCACACCTGCACTTTACCTCCGGGCTGGAAGGCACAACAGCTCCCCTGCCCAGCTCTTTATCACACTGCTCCCACGCCTACCCAGAAAATGCACAATTGTCTTGTCAGAGAGAAGCCACACAAATCATCATGCCCTGGGTGGAAAACTCACTCGATATTGTATTTTTAATCACGGAGAATAGGAGGCAATGCATTCGAAAAGAGGGACACAGAGTAGGTAATTAAATGTCCTACTGGTTCTAGGGTAGAATATGCGGCTAATACACAAAATACTGGTTTGCTATGTTCAAAAACAGCTGCAAAAATTATTTTTATTTTATTTAAAGGAAAACAGGTAGGTAAAGCTATGGTTTGATGCAAAATACACTGCAGCATTCTTGGGTCTTGGCTGTGAATCACTGACACAAGGAGGATTTTTGTCACTGGTTTTAGCAGAACAGAACTAGCTATTAATGGACTAAAAAATTAGCTATTTTCTTCCTAGAAATTTCAAAATAATTTTGAATCCTGAGAGAATAAATAGCACCACTGAGATACACTAAGATAGGATGGTAGGCAGAAATGGAGTTTAAATGGTGCTGGGGAAGCTAAAAACTAAGTGGCTAGCACAGAAAAAGCTATATATAGAAAAAGAGATTTAAGCAAAAAAATTGAAGTCTAACACGTGTTCAATGCTGGATGAAAACAGAAATGAAATATTCATGGAATTTACTTTCTAATATCTTTGCACATGGGGTTTTTTTCTTTCGTTCGTTGGTTTTCCAAAATTTCATCCTGATAGCTCCCTCCACGTTTAAGGACAGAAGACTCTAGAAACTTTTCACTGAGGAAATCTTAAACATGATTCATACATTTCTAAACACCTATTTCAATCCTCATTTTCAAGTAATTTTGGTAGCCATTGAAAAAAGCGTGCATTGTTTTGCTTCAGCATATAGTGAGCCATGAAAACCAAATTCTGTTTACAGCAGGACCAGATTTTCTATTATTTTAGGCAGTCATTTTCACAGAAAAACCCCTTTTATGTCATTACTAATGACATTACAGCCTTCTCTAGTTGCCCTCAAGACCTGGCTGCTTTGTAGCAGACAATATTTGACATCTTAGTTTGCAATCTCAGAAAAAGCCAAGAGAGCAGCAACTGTCCTGTCAGAAAAAAAAATGGCTTCAGAAGCTGGTAAATGTTTCACATTTCTATGGTGATGTGATAAAAATGGGTATGTTGGAATCAAGAGTGTGCCTGCTTTGTGATTAATTGTAGATGTCAATACTGAGAGGTACCTGCAAGGCAATTAGCACTGTACTTGCCTAAATGTCACCCCACTGTAAATACAGAATGGAAATAAATAGACAGATTGGCCTGGTGCATGTTTGGATTTGGAACAAGAATCTCAGAAATGTGATTCCTAACCAAGTCAGTTTTTTATTATGTGCTGCTGATATGCTACGAAAGACTTCTCTCTTTCTTTTTTTCTGGTATGCTGTGAGGTTAATGCCATTCATCTCTCTAAAATGTCACATGGAGATCCTTCCTAATCAAAGCCATCATCCTACTGATGAATCCTAACAAAAAAAAAAATCACCAAAAAACCAAACCAAACCAAAAAACCAGCAAAAAAACCCCCCACCCTTTAAAAATTTCTGTAGATAAGGCTGTAAATGCTAAGACTGAAGTAGAATTTTGTTTGCCATTAGAGCCCAAATTGATAAATGCTTTACAGTGGCTATTTAATTTGACAATCCTTTTCTGTTCTGTCTTCCCCAATCTTACAGCCATGTGAACGACTGAGAACAGAGTCACAACTCCAGGCTGAGAGTTAAGGAGCAGAAAAATAGAGGCTGATGTCACTGCTATGCAGAACTGAATAAACATTACCAGAATATCCATCAAACTGACATTTCACAGTTTAACTTCTACAAAAGGGGAACAACAACACTGACCACCCTCCTCCATCCCTTTTGGGCATTCAGTCGTGATTCTACTGTAGATTAAAATCTGGAATGTAACTCTTTCTAAAGATTGGGAGGGGGGTTTTTCTATTTCGTCACATAGCCAAGATTTTATTTTTTTCTGGTGTTTTTCTTCTTTTAACTATAACATATTAACTGCTGGTGGCCTTTGGAAAACTAGAGGATCAGATGATGCTGGCTCTCCTTCTTTCCATCTGCTAGCCTACAGAGCAAGAAAACTACTATATATGTTAAATATTACTTTTTTATGAAAATAATTAGTACAGATGCAAGAATCTCATGGTCATGAAAGGTTTTGTGACAGAACTTTACTTTGAATTAAAGTTCATCTAGAAAGTTGGAAATCCTTATCTACAAAAGTCTTTCATTAGTAGCACACACTAAACAATGATCAGTGCTGTACGATGAGAGACAAATTAATGAATCAAACATTACAGATTTCATCACATTGGCTCATTTGCATTTAAGCTGGTTTCCAGCTCTGTCATGCATTTGCTTTTAAACGAGCCCCTGTGGATAGTGCTGCAATGTTTGATTCATTAATTTGTTTCTCAGTGTACAGCGGTGCTCACTGTTCAGTATACGGTGAAATACTTGGAAAATATTTGTTTTAACAACCTATCTTTTATTTTAACAAAGAAATAATAACCCTGGAGAAGGAAATGCTGGCCATCTTACAGCACAGCCCCTGCCAAATCTCCCAGTTGCTACCCCAGCCCATCGTTATACCACTGTGATATTATCTGGATTAAATCTTCACAGCTTGCTCTCACATATTCTACAATTTCATAAAGCTTTGAGCCAGCTCTTTGGGTTAGTGTTATGATGCCAAATCCAACTCCTGGGAAGTTAAAGGTGGCTTTAAGCCTTTGCTCTCCGATCCTTGGATTGGTCCCAAGCAGTGACTTAGATCAGCCTCCCGGACGCCCGGTGACATTCTGCCACCACTGTGTCTGCTACACCCCTTCCTCCACATTACAGCAGAGTGGGTTGCTTGGCAAAGCCATCTCTGTGAGAGCTGAAAAACTTTGGAATTGGTTTTTGGTTTGTAACAGCTTGAATTTGGTGACCTTACAGCACACTGAAAGCTCCATCTGTTTTAGAAGGAAAGAGAGACACGTTCCCTGGCTGGTCAGTGCACGGGGACGAGCATTTGGTAATTAGATGGGTGGTTGAATTCTCAAGTTCTTGTCTGAGCCTCAAAATTTAAGTTTATGTACTCAAATACAACCCTAATTATACATGTATAGCTGTGTTGTAGCCATCATTGCTCATGTTCAATTCTAAAGAAATAAAAACACAGAGCGAATGAAAAATATGGAAGCTGGTTTGGTGGGCACTAGGAACTGGAGAGCAAAATGCTTCTCTAGCTAGAATTTCCCTTCCTCTGTCATGGCTGTGATGGATTGCAGCTTATAAAGGCAAGTCCATTTGACAGGAGGATACATTTGGACTATGAGATTTGTGGAAATGAGGGGCTAATTAAATGAGCTGTGCTTTTCATGAAGCAGGCAGGTTTTCATGTGCTGAGAGATGGAGTTAAGTAGCATCAGCAGATTACATTGCACAGCCCTTTCCTACCACTTTGCCTTTTTTAGTTTTTTTTAATATGTTGAACAGGAAAAAAAAAAAAAAGTAATTGATACCAAACAAAATAAACCATCAAGATAAAAAGGCAACATCCTAAGCCTGAATTACAGAGGTCTGACATGGAAAATAACAAAAATCTCCCCTTTGCTTGCTCCAAGTAATCCACAGATTCAACTGCATGCTAAACAAAACCAAACAACCCCCCCCCCCCCCAAAAATAAAACAACCTCCCCACTTCACTGTCAAATATAACCAGCAAAGTTACAACATGCTGACTGCAACCAAGCCAAAGGCCACCCTACAGCCAGAATATTATGATCCCAGGAGAGGCCAAGTGCTGCATATGACACTGTCCCTCTGCTGATTAACACGCAGACAAAAGTTGTCTCCTGTTTCCAACCCACCAGAAGGCCCTCAGGAAAGACTATTCCTTTCCACTGCCTGTGAGGAAGGAGGGATGAAGTTTCTAAAGGACAACCATAACTTCGGAAAGACAGCTTGACATTTTTCCTAAAATGTATACCTGATATTTTCTGCAGCAGAAAACTGCTGGGTCTTTCCTTACAGATCCAGTATCACGTACTATTTAACCATATCCTTAGTTTTACCTGAAAGGAACTGTATAATGGGAAATTCTAAAAGTTATTTGAAAGGCTGGAGTAATTTTAATGTTTATTACAAGAAATGTGCCTCACTGAAAAATACATTTTTTAATACTAATCTCTATGGTTTTCTTCCTTGAAAGATTGTATTTCACAAAGACAGACTAAATACTCTCAGAGAAAAGCTACGCTGTCTTCACGAGATTAAAAGAATTTATAAATGCACATGTGGGAGCTTGCACAACCCAATTGCAAGACAATTTTATATTAAATACCCAATTAAGTCACTCTTGTTCAAGGAAATCCCTTTTTTACACACATAAGTATACTGAGTCAAATAAATATAGCAACAAATAGTCAAAAAGAGCGTTGGGAAGATGAAAATAAGGAACTCCATGTCAGAGCATGTTAACTATGCTGCACTGTTGTTTCCTCCCCAACTCTCCCACCAGACTCATGGAGCTGGAGCAGTAATGGGGGATGAGGAAAGAAGCTTTTCCATGAACAAATGGGTGTCCTGGCCTACTGCTGCGTTAAATCACAAGAAACTCTTTGGCTGGTTGATTCTCTAACTCATAAAATGCCTCCAGTGCCCTGCGTGGCTTAAGTGTCTTGAAACAGCTGATTTCACAACAAAGAATTGCACAACAACAATTGCACCCAAATTGCACAACATTTGGGTCTGCTTTCAGAAATCAATCAAATAAAAAGCCCCCAAAAACCCAAACCACACTTACAATTCCACAAGCCTGGTAAGCCAAACACCAACCAATAGAAACACACAAACAACTCAACAGTCTTAAACTGTAGCAAGGAAGATTCATGCTAGAAAATTAATTGTAGTGGTCTAAATTAGGGCATTTTGACACCAGATTTTTAGCCACCTACGGAAGGTGACTCTTCTCATTTTAAGTAGGATTCAACAACACTTCTGACTCTCCACTGGCTGGAACACAAATCAAATGGACACCTGTATTTCTTAGGTCAACTTAGGTGAAATTAGTCTCAACCTAATGAAATCAATGCAGTTTATTTAAGCACAACAGACTGCTTATGATGCCTATGAATTTCCATCACTTGTTTTTCATCCTAGACCAGAGGCTAATCTCTGTCAGGCAGAGCTGAGGTAGAGTTTCCTGTGAGGAGGTGCTATGAAATACAGCATCATTCTAGTTAACTCCACCTCAGCTCTTCTCAATACTTGTATTTTCTGTTTTATTTACTTACTGAAGAAAACAGATTCATCAACGTGAAAATAAACGAATGGTCTTAAACTGTGAGTATGAAAGAGTCCTCCCCTACTACTCACTGATATCCTTCCCATTTGCAGAAAATTCACATATCAATTAAACTCACCTGTTAATTAAAAGCTTGTCTGGAAAATTCTTTGCTAGTTGGAAGCAAAAAAAAGTATAAAAAGTATCTGAATGCTGAAGCTTTGAATTTTAATTACTTACTCCCAGGTTTGTTTGTGATCCCTCAGGTGTTGGCTGGGCAACAGCAAAGAACTGGAAAAAAGAAACAAAATCATTTTGTAATTCCTGCTGTGAGGAAGAAAATGTATTGAGAAGGCTTCCAATTTTTTCTTCTTATCTTGTTTCGATTTGCTCTTTATTAATGTACTTATAAGAAAATATCTGCACAAAAAGGAAAAAGATTCTGGAAGATTACAGGCAACTACAGTGAATAATTGTTCTCCAGATTTGATATCTTTTTTTTTTAATAATATGAGGACTCCTATTGTGTTCGTGTCACAATGGAGAATATTAATATAATTATAAATAAGAATAATGCTAATAAATTTGGAATAAAGGCTACAGTTTGTATCAGATAATCGATTACATATATATTAATATATATATTAATTATATATGTATATTAAATTTGTGTTGTTTATTTTATATGCATCTAAATAGAAAAGACCTCAGTAGTTTAACAAAAATTCTAGGACTCATAGAAATGTGATCCCTCTCTCTAGCTACCCATATAATAATAGTTGGTGTTATGACGTTCTCTTTCTTTCCTACAATTTTTAGGAAAGGGATCTTTTTTTTAACTGAGCAGAAAACTTTATCTAAAAAAAAGAGAGTCTGGAAAATAAACATGGAAGGAGGGGATAGTTTTTCTGCTTTTCCTCATTAAGATAATCACCCTCTCCCCCCGCCAAGTCATAATATTTTAATAACATGCAATTTTTAGTGTCCCTTTATTAGGGATAAATAGCTGAGGCACTGATTTGGATCAGCAATATTTCCAGTCGGAAAATTCATTTTGACCTTTTACAGAGGAACTTAAAGATTTCATGAGGTTTCTGATGAATCTTTTCGTGTGAAAAACTTGGCCATCTGAATCAGATGAAGGTTTACACATTGAGTTCTCCAAGAACTGGGATGAGGACTTTGATTTTTTTTTTTGCCCACATACACACAGCATCTGTACAGTTGTTTAAAAAAGTTCAGTTATCAGTTAAACTACTTTTTGTTCAAACTGACTTGCACACAACTAGATGGCAACAGCAGCTGTAATTGAAGTGACTCTGTTCAACACACTTAAGAGCTTCAAACTGAACAAAAAAAATGTCAAAAGGACCATAAATGATAAACAGCTTATTTGCTATGTATATAAGCCACATTCAAAAATATCAAGTGAAAATATTAAGCAGAAACTGAACACAGGTGAGTGTGGCTGTTCAAGTCTGGTACAGGTTATAGGACAGGTGAAGAATCAGATGCTGCTTTAAAGGGCATTTAAGGGACTAGGAATGTTAAACAGCTCAGATTGCACTTGTATTAAGTTCATGGTAAAGGTTTCCTCATCAGATGAGCAAGACTTTATGAACTGTAACAGCACAAGTCATTTTTGGCTATTACACTTCTCTTAGTGCTGCTGGCTTAGCAGTATATATTCAGTTATATATTCAGGCAGAGAGTTTTGCTCACTCTGTACAGCTAAAAATTCTGAATATTGTGAAAGTCAGTAATTTTAGTAGCCTTAAATAAATTAAAATATTAAAGTGTATTATAGGTGGATGAAGAATAAACCATAAGAAATTCAGTCACAGTTTAAAAAAGAAAGAAAGAAAAGGAAAAAAGTCTGAAAAGTAGGCAGGCCTCTATCATCCATCTTTTTTTTTTAGCTGAATGTCTTTCAAATGAAGACAAAAGCTTGTTTACTGCAGTTTCTTGGGGGAAACACCAGGAGTAGCCACGATACATTCAATTACCCAACCTATAATTAATGAGATATTTCATGAATCTGTAATTCATAAAAGAATGCCTTATGAAAATTCAAGATATCAGCAGGTCTTATGTAGGTTACTTGTAAATATGACTTTAAAAATGAATACATGTTCTTTCTGGAAGAACGAGAACCATCTCTGAAAAAAATGACAATGTCACACGCAGTCGGACGTTAAGAGATGAGGAAGTATATTGTAGTTAACAAAAAGTGTAATTTTGGATGTTTTTATCTAAGAATTTATTCAGATACATCTTCTATTGTTATTTATAAAGGCCTTGCTTCTGCAGCACGGGACAGAGACACCACGTTCACTCCAAGGGGATGAAAATGCCTTCCAAACAGCAGGGTGGGCTGCTGGGATTACAGGGATTACAACTAATGCACAGGTATCTAAGAAAATAAAGGTGTCAGGATAACTTGGATTATCCAATGGGATGGATAATATCCATCACTCCTGAAAAATTCATCCTTCTCATCGGTGACCAGTTATGTAGAAAAGCCTGACATGGACATGGAGCAGAGGAGAAGTCCCTGCTATGACTGAAGGCAGACAACAGACCAAGGCACACCAGGGGAAGCTCCCCCTGAACTTGACTTTTTAAGATAAAATATCATCTCTTGAGCCAAGTTAGGAATGTCTAAACTCATGTCTCACATGATCTGTAAACTGTATAATCCTTCCACAAACACCAGCTGTTGATTGTGGATATATTAGTCTGAGAAAAAGAGGAACTGCTGTGCACCTGACCCTTGACAGTCACTGGTGCAATTAATAAGTCACTGAGACTGAAAAAAATCTTTATATTACCAATTATAGTGCCACTGGACCCTCTTCTTCCTTAGTTTGATTGATCCTCTGGAAATAAAGGTGGAAGACAGAAATTCCCTGAGAATTTTTCCAATCATCAATTTTTCCTTATATCTACATATGAGGAAATGTTAGGCATCCTTTCCTGCTTATGACTGAAAAAACAGGGAAAATACATTGCAGATTTCCTAATGTTTTGCATTGTGCAGAGTCTTTAGTAAAAATACCAGCTGAAAATAACTTCAAGTTCCTAGGAAAAATGGTAAATGCTAGTGATCATTTTCAATCTAACTCTCATGAGTTTTCCCTCTCTTTAGAACTAGTTTCCTAAGTTTTTTTTTTCATTTTTCATTTTTCTCTTCATATATGTGTTCTATCCTTAAAATTCAGCCGTGTTTAAACAGCAACACAAAAACATTCACAATTTTCACTGTTTTCAGGCAGCATTTGTCAGCACACAACTCAGTTCCAAATTGCTCTAAAAGAGGTTTTTTTAAAGGGCAGTAAGTCTCTTATTCATGGACTCGTGCTTTTTTTGTTATTCTTATTGGCATCCAATATGAATTCCAGTATTTTATGCATATTACTGTTAATTTGGGTTTCCTGGGGAGTGGCTGTCCTCTTCCTTTATGGCAGCTATCAATGACTTCTTCTTAATAGTTATGAGACAGAATCCTATATAAAAATGGCAAATCATATTAAGCTTCTCTGTGATCCTTGATCTTCTGCCAGCACATCTGATCCATTTCCAGAGTACATGAGTACGGATGTGTGCCTTGGTTAATAAATAAACAGTTCCTGTAAAACCACTTTTTTCTCCTACCATCTTAACCCTCCATGTTTTTTGAAGAAATCCATGTGATCTTTCAAGCAGGATCTCTTTTCTTAAGAGAACATTAGCAGTGTCTTAGGTCTGAAACTTCATAAATGGAGCAAATCTCCTTTTGCTAGGGAAGCTTTTGGCAAAATATTTTTTCCATGTATTGCACAGTCTGTTATCATCATGATCAGCACAGATTTTGTAAGTCCCAACAGCCTGGTCTCCTACAAGTGAGAAATTCCACTTCTCCAAATGAAGGGAAAAGATAATATATGGGAGTCAGCATAGAAGTTGTTCCCTCACTGTTGAGTGCTTCTCTGGTTCTATTCGTGGCAAATACGAAAAAATACATCTGTCATTATGTTTAATAATATAGCCATGTTTCATCTGAGAGATGGACTATAGCTTCCAAAATAATTTCAAGATGTCACTAAGTATTTTGAGTGCTGAAATTAAAAAAATTTAGCTGCTGCCACCTTGACCTGCATCTGCACAAATTTCTGCAGAAATCATGTATCAATTCCTTTATCAATTAAAAACTAATTTACTGGGATTTATTGTTATATTTTATATTATATAGTATTATATATAAATATCACATTAAACATATTTTAGACTTACAATCTGCATTTCTACATTCCTGTAGTGATGCAGAGGAGGGAAGTACCCTCAGTTCAGACCTGCCTATGCTGAGCTTAGTGGTAGCACAGCACAGGAGACTCCTACCAGCTGAACACAGGTAGTGTGGGATAATTTCCCAGCCTCCGGTATTTCACACCCAAAGAGTGTGGGATGGCATCAAAAGCTGCATTTACCATCACTATGCAAGACAGCTCTTTCTCAAATCTGACTATTTTTCCAACCCTGCTAATGAGAGGGGAAAACAAATTCAGAACATGAGCCGGCACTTAGACCTTGTACACGAGGTGCTTCTGCTTTTGGATGAATGATGCCAGGATTGGGGGCTGGGTCACATTTTTTTCCTACAGGAATCACAGCCTTTCACGTTGAGAATCTCCAATTTACGTAAAAAAATTATGGTGATGCCTTTCACTAATTTCAAGGATTGATACACGAGGATGAAATACTTTGCCAGCGGAGCAGAAAGCACAGATCGATAGATCAGAGGAGGATCTGAGCAGAGCAACAATCATACTGTAAATGTCAGAGCTGAGCAATTTCCACACAGATAAAATAAAGCTGCCACGGGCAAACAGTTTCAGACTGGAGGTGTCAGACTGCTGCTGAGTGCCTGCGCTGCAGTCCCAGGGTCACTCACACGGGAGCAGGTGCCGCGCCACTCGGCAAGGCAATATCACAGCTCTGCCCTTACACACAGCTACTCCCCGGGAAGGCAAAGCTTAACACTTCAAAGTGGCTTCCACACCCCGCACCCCTCTCACAAACTAAAGAGCTCAACTCAGGAACTTTCACTTCACAAGAAAACGCAGAGGCTTTTTTTCTCCTTAGTTTGCAACTTCCTCTTTCCAGAAGAGCAAACGGGGAAGATGCAACATTCATATCCTGTGATTTGCTAGAGCCTGTGGTTTCGCGTTCTCTCCCCAGAACATCACAGAGGTCTGACAGCTGAGCACAGCCTGCCTTCTGATCCAGACAACTGATGCATCAGGTTAGGTCTTGCATGAGAATCTGAGGAGCAAATGTGACTCTCAGCATTACAATTTGAGTGTTGTGCCACAAGACAAAAGTAACTTTTTTCAAGGTAGGAAAGTTCCAACAAGGTTGGCTTCCAGGTTTTGACCCCAAAGCTATTGCTTCTTCATTAAACCAGCTCATTAGTAATGCACTTCTGCATCTCATCTACAATTTGAGGTTGACATATCAAAGTCCTATTAACCTCAGATATGTTTGTAATTCCTTTACCATCTTATTTACCTAGAGGTTGACCAGTCTGGCTTTCTGTCCTCCTGCTCAGACCATCTACGCATTTTATGTCAAATTAAACAACACATTTTAATAGGATCCAAATATTCAATTAGAGTGTCAGCCTCTGGAATCTAAAATATTATTCAGCATTTTCAAAATAGCATATAATATATTAAATTTAAAAATCTGTGAGCCAGCTCAATAATGAATCTGAGTAACAAAATTGTGTATTTTCAGATTTCTAAAGTTTGATAAGGGTAAACAGGAGATTTTTCAGAAGGGTTCAGCACTCGTGGTTTCCCCTTCTGGTTTTTCTATCCAGGCATTCAAAAGTGGTCAATATCTCACATAATGAAACTGTGGCCACTCCTTTCAGTATTTAACAATAAACAAACTCTCTGAAAACATTGCCCTGCTGTCTCTAACCACAATGTCCTGGTGTCTTAGGTTAACAATAATTAGAGATGAAATGCTTGATGTGATAACTGAAAACCTTTCATGATCTCTAAATTCATAAAAACAATAACCTCCTCAATGTATTCAGTATTTTTGACGTGAAATATTACTACAGTTTCAGCTGCTCTGTAATCTCTCTCTGAGCCATGATGCCATGCAGGGATTGGAAGCCTCTGCTCTTGTACAGGGTAACCAGAGTTTTTTGACATTTAAAATATCTAGAGGCATGACAAGAAGTTGTATTTGCATATACATAAATTGTGCCAGGGAAACTCGATGAGTGACAAACCATCAACAACAAGCTGCAGCATTGCCTGTGGCTTTCACATCAAGCATGGCTGCATTTGAAAATGTTACATTGCTGAAGAAAAGCAGCTTGACCACCACAGCATCTGTTTTATTTATCCACCTCTGAAAAAGAGAATGTATCTTTTAAAAATTACTATAGAGGAGAAAACTGCTTGTTGTATTTATTTGAAACCTTTTTGTATTGGCAGCCCATTGAGGGAGAAACAATTTTCCTTTCTGATATGATACTTGAGATCAACCTGTGTGTGAGGATTTTCTTTCCCATCCATCCCTGACTATCTGCAGTGGTATCTCCTGAGGTTAAACCAGGCTGCTGGATGCCTGTGAAAGGTTCGTTGTAGCTTAGTATTGCATCCCACTGGTGCATCTGCCTTCCCTCACCTGAAGAAGCAGCTGAACTGTACAACTAAACCTATGGCTAGTGAGGATTAATGTCACAGAAAAGTAAAACATGAATTGGTTTTCATGTGACTGATAGTGCATATATTCCTCAGAATCACAGCAGAGTCCAGAGGGACATTTCATGCAGTTCAAACAAGCAACTCATGCAAACCATCTGCAGCTTAACCACATGACAGACCCAGTGGTGATTTCAGAGTTGCCAGTGAAACAAACTCCCATTCCTCCCAGGGAGACAAATGCGGCTGCAAAACAATGCAGAACGTTTCACACCTTGGCGAGAGCCTTGTGAGAGCAGACCAAAAGAAAAGGAGAATAAAGGAGCTAAGAAAATAGAGCTAAAAAAGAAACTAAATTAAACTTTAAAAAAACCCTGGAGCTAGAAACTAATGCACAAAGTAAAAACACTCTTTGTTGCATAACATCCTGCTTTCTCTCCAGCTAGTAGGGTTATGTACTGTACAAGAGAGTGCACTAAATGAATGAGAGTCAAATTTAGCATTTTTTACTTTTACCTAAGACAAGATGGAAGATGAAAATAGAATGTGGAAATAGGTCTTAAATTCCTTCACTGAAGGTTTTCTATTTTTCTTATGATGGCAATTTAAAAAAAAAAAAATCATTGATGGATCCAAAGTGGTATCATGGGAAATAATAACAGAATCCTTTAGGTTGGAAAAGACCTTTAAGACCATCAAATCCAAATGTTAATACAGCATTGCCAAGCCCATCACTAAAACATATCCCTGTTTATCTGACATGACCTGCTATGATGCATCTTAAGATGACTTACCAGTTTAAAGAAAGAAAGATCCCCAACAGGTTTTAACAGTTTCAGTGACTCACATATTACACAAACTTGCTTCTGACCCTCCCACTGGAAATTAGCACATTTTCTCTGTCTGTAAATTCCTATGAGTGTAGTGAATGGTATCAGCCACAGAAAGTGCTTTTTAATAGCAAAGCCCTCATCCAACTGCCTTTACTTTGTGAAGCTCCATTTTTAGCCAAGCAGTACAATACATTTCCTTCCTTCTTGGAAGTCTCTGTGTTCTCAGTTGCTATTTCAAATTAACCCAGATATGGAGATTAAACAACCATTTGGGAAAAAGTGCTAATCAGAGGGAAATAACACTGTCTAGTGTTTCTCAGCCAGAGTGGCTTTGGTGGGGATTAAGTCTGTAGCACAGAGAACCGAGATGACTCTTAGAAATAAGAAATGAAACCATCTATTTTCTGTGACCTCCCACAATAAACAAGGCTTGAGCACAGCAGCTGTGAGAATCCCCTGCATATGCTGGCTGATGGCAATGCAGGGCTGGGTTGATTTCAGGCCGTATCCCTTGTGAATGACTGCAAAGCTGGCTTAGCCAGTGTGTGGCCTCATTCCAGTTGCCAAGGTTTATCTCCCCGGTCTCCCAATCCTCTGTGCACATGGCTCTCCCTAGGAAGTCCCAAATGAAATGCCCTTCAGCCCCACAAAACTAAGTGCTGAGAGTTGACTTTTGCAACCACCACCCTTTCCCCACTGCTTGCTGAGTCGAGGGGGGGGTCTCACTGTGGGGGACCCTTGAGGGGGTTCATGGTATTTGAGTGACCGAGTGACTGAATCAGGCTCAAAAGTCTGACAAGTCCCAGCTGTTAAAATTGTCTTTGCAGTCAAAGGAAATGGACTTTACAGTCAAATAGAAACAGATGAAGGGAAAACAAAAAAAATCATCTGAGACTCTAGAAGTTGTCATCAGTTGTAGGAAATGACAGTGATGATAAAGGTCAGAAAGCTGCATGAATCTGTGAGCTCACACAGGCAGAGGCAGCAGAGGATCAGGTAACACCTTCTCCAAATTTCAGCCACCAGCAAATAATGCAGGGAGGTCACTCAGCCTCCCTGCTCTGGCTGATGGTGTTTCCATCTCAAAACATCCCTGCTCCACTTGAATTGCTTTGAGGGGTCCTATTGTGCCTCACCCATACTTGGATTGATGCCACTGATCATACAAGCTCAGCTTGTATGTCTCCAAATGTCTCCTTCCATGTCTACCTCCATTCCTGCACTACTTACTAGAAAAGCTCATAATAATATTAAGTCAATTGACAGAGTATTTTTTTAGTTTTTATTTTGTAAAACTTTGTTTTTCAAAAGAAGACATGAATAATCAAAGCAGAAATAATGAGTCAAATCAGCAAACGCAGTAATTTCTATGTGTAAAACAGTTTCAAATCAGAAATTGGAGTTATATTTATACTAATGACAACCTTAACATCATAACAGGCTCCAATTTTTGCATAAAAATGATACATTTTAAATATCTAAAATCTTGATGTGGATTTTATACTCTGTTTATGTTAAACCAAAAAAGTGAACTTAGAGTAATCATGTAAATTGAATGATAATAAGAGTTCTTTTATATTTTTAGACTACTTCAAATGAATAATTTAAAAGGCATCAAGCAAAATATTTTATTAACATAAAGTTAATGGTATATTTTTATAGTATCTGATTTTCAAAAATTTGTACTAAGGCATTATCATAATCAGCTCATGTCAGTAGTATGCCATTTCACATGCTTTTATTTTTTACCAGAGTTAATGTACTTCCTGGCACAGACATTAAGTCTAAACCTTATTCCTGAGCTATCACTACTGCCTTTATTAAAACACTTGTAATTTGTTAACTTCTACACAAATCCATGCTCCGTGAATTGAAATTTCTGCTAGGAATGGATCCAATGACAAAATCAAGGGCACAACAGTGGGAAATTTCAGCACTCTCACACAGGGAGGAAAAAAAACAAAAAGGATCAGCCCATGTATGTGTCACAAAACAGATCTTCTGTTGTGAAACCAAGACAATTACAGACTGTTAAGAGACTTTCTTATCATTCCCTGGCTGGAAAAAGAAAAAAACCACCTTACTCAATGCCAACCATAAGGACAGGGAAAATGATCCCACGAGCACAACATTTGGGATTTAATTCAAAGTATAATTCCTTTCAAAAAAACCACTTACTACGTGGCAGGTATGAGTTTGTAAAACCACACAAACATTTAAACTACATTTAAACAACAGTAAAAAGCACAAAGTTTATACTACATTTAAGCTTTTAAAAACATATCTTTTTGTGTAACTTATTTAAATGTTATTTTCTAATAAACAGGGATGCCCTTTTTATTTCTTCTTCTTCTGCCATCCCAAATAAAGGACACATAAAACTCCTGTTCCAACCGGACAACTCGCATCAAAAATCAATGTAAAACTGACCCTTTTTTTTATCTGTGATTACACTTTCTAGTGTCCCCTGGTTTATTACCTATTCCAAAATAACTGTTTATCATACATTCTGATGATAAATATGCCACCATTGGCTTTGCTGTAAATAAATAGACTGAGCTGAAGTCAGTCATGGACCAGAACGAAAGACTAAGAAACTGCAGACTTAGGGCTGTGGAAACAAACTTGGCATGTTTAATTACCCTTATCAAAGGACTTGATACTTTGATAATATACTATGTAAAAATGCTGTAACATTGGAGAATAGTTGGAATTAAAAATTCCAATTGATGGTTTGGCAAAATAAAATATAAAAAGGCTATGAGGGTAAATATGTAGCCTCATGAGTCTGCTTCAGTACTTCAGTGTCTTAATAATCACCCAGTAAACATTTGAAGCCCCCCAAAAATGTTCAAATGATTAATTTAAAAAAGAAACAAAGCAGGAAGATTTTTGAATGTCGAGTCCTATGACAGACTTCAAAGATTCCTTGAAAAGGGAACACTTTGTGATGGAAATATTTTTTCCTCAGGGGTTTTCTATCACCATCTGAAATTTTAGATGCTTTCCCCAGAATGTTTTGCCCATTATATTACTATCTTCTCTACAGCAGCAAGAAAATTATTAAAAGATAAAAAGATGAAGAAAATCCACAAAATTGCTTGGTCTCACAAGTTTTGAATTGGGGGAATACATGATATTTTTTCATTCAAATGAAAAAAAATAACAGTTTGTGAGGAAGACATCATCAAATTTAGAGCAATAAACTCTTCTGACATAGTGGGTTGGTTTGGGTTTTTTTTCTTCAAATTGTGAATGACACAATAAAGATTTATTTTTTAATTTTATCTATTAAACACTCATAGAAGTTCACCAGAGTTCCACATCTCTGACAGAGAAATTTATCCTGTGCAAAGTCTTAGTTCAAAACCAAAACATTACTTGAAACACCTCAGTTAGATTTTGAAATCTCAGAGGGCTTTCCTCTGCAGAAACTGCTGTTTCCTAAATATACATCTTATGTTGGTGTTTATGTGCATCCTTCTATTGAAAATACATCTACAAGACTGTAAAAAATTGCAAAAAAACACCCCTACAGCTATCACTTATTTCTATTACTCCCATTACAGAGAACAAAAATGAAAATAAAACCCAAACAAAAATTATATATATATATATGAAATCAACAGCCTCCTTGTTCTGATGTTATTTAGGTAGTAAACAGAAGAGTTAACAGAATTTATCATTCTTTAAATACTTGAGCTACTAGAACCCATCCAATTCCAATTCAGTTTATCAGAAAATTTCCAGTAACTCATAAATGAGAGGAAAATTAAACACAATGAAATATCTATCATTTCTGAAGCTGAGAATTTTCCTATTATAGTCATGTCAGAATATTTTTTTCCTTTTCTAATCCAATGACATGTTACATTAACATCAATTAATCACTGGAAAGAACGATCAAGTGAATTTGTACATTCTCATTTCCTAAAATCTTTAAACCCAGACTGAGTGGATTTCCAAAATACACTATTCATAAAAAAAAAAAAATCATTCCTCTTACACAGGAGTAATTAGATAAAGACCTATCTCTGTGCACAGTTCTAGAAATCAGATTACACGACCTTTCTGACATAAATTCACATCTCTAACTCCATCAAAATGATGAACAAAGCATCCAGGAAAGTGGAGTCCAGAGAAAGCCTCATCCATCACAGCCTCTGCTTTGGGTTAATTTGTGCCACCCAGAGCAGTGAATGTGCACTGAAAGGCCTCAGAGGGCTGGGGAAGAGTTGCTGGGCTGGAGTGGGGCTGGTGAGTAAATGAACTGCCTGTAAAAGCTGCTCATCAGCTGGGGAGCTCTTTGACATGTTGCAAAGGTGGGTAACAGAGACCATTTGAAAATTATTCAAGTAGAAAAATACAAATGATATTACACAACATTTCTTTATTTCACCGATCAAGCCTGCACTCAAAATGGGGCTACAATGATGCTCAAGATCATTGTTGAGGGAAAACTTTCACTGTTAGAATGAAACTGCTGAAAATTAAACTCTGTAGAGGAAAATACCCCTTTCATTTTCCTGCTGCAAAATGTCAATACCTTGAAAATTTTAAAAGAGATGGGTTTGCTGTCGGGGCTGGTTGAATAGTCAAAAAACCCTCCTGTATAACCACTGACTATGTCTGTACTTTATAAAAACATTAATCATTACAAGTATGGCAACATTTTCATGCAGTTTTATTCTCTTTACATTTGTTGTATTAACAGCACCTTCACAATATATAAGTTTAATTCTATTAAAGTGTACCCAAATCACCTAATGAAAAATCAAGATCACTAAAGTAATATATAATTATTGACACATTGTCCTGATATTAACACTTGCTTTATTTTGAGCTATTAACAACCACTCCCTGGAAATCAAGGATATGGAATGTCTCCTCTAACATTGCCCTTTCTTGCTCAACCAGCTAATCCAGAAATATTAATTCCTGAAGGGAAAAGAAAAATGTTCAAATAAATAAACCTGGCCTTTTGGCAGTTTACTGTATTTAGTCATTGTCCCCTTCTCCAAGAATGAAGAATGATCAGGATTAGTATCTCTGGAAATTCAGGGAATTGACCAAACCAGACAGTTTTTATGAATGTTCCTGAAAATGCTTTTTTAAGACTGGTTCAAAGTTCACCATCCTCCACTACAAGCAAAGGCTTGATAATCCAGAAAAGAAATATTTTTAAATTATTGTGCCATCCTGCTTATGAAAGCAAGGGATTTGAAGCCAGAACTGCATTTTTCCTTTTTTTTTACTTCCTCATAACAGGACCAGGCCTTCACTGGAGGTGATTGTGAAAGACATTCAGTTTGGAGTTGCTTAAGTAATTAGAGAAAATGTTGTTTTGGTGCGTGGAGATGACCAGCTTTTGTAAGTCAAGTGGAAGGGCTGGTTAGAGACAGAAAGCTCCATGTCAAGTCTCCAGAGGAGATGCACAAAGAGGTGGCTGGAAATGATTTGGTGGCCTTAGTTCTTTACAGTTTAATGCAAGCAGGCAGGAAACAAGATCCACAATTTTCTGTGGCCTCCATGCTGTGGTTATTTTCTGCTGAATAGCACAGAAATAAAAGCTTTCATATGTATTTTTGGAAGTAGAATTCTAACAGTGGTAAAATAACTGTAATCAAGAGCAAGCTGAATATGGAGTGTAGGTGGAGAAGAAAGGTTTTCAGGGCTAGAGGGTCCTGCAGAAGACAAGAAAGTCTGAAGTAAAGATAATGTTTTAAATGGAGCTTTACAAGAAACTTCCAGATTTAAAAAATTCTCTTTTGGGGTCCATGTGAGAACACTTCTTGTAAGATGTTCACATGGATATTTTTAGGGGTGTTCTCAGCTGTTAGTGGATTTGTACAACATTCTGTGATTGTCTCATTTGATTTAGAAAGCCATGAGCACTCAGGATAATTCCTCATTGCACCTGCACCTCCACAGAGGAATAATTCCTTATTGCTTAATGCCAAGATGGAAAAATGTTGGTGGCCCAGATCAAAAGTATGTAACATACTTTAGGAAGTGATTAAAACCATAAAAACTAGGCAGCAGACTAGTCAGATAGCTGGGATATATCTGAAGGCTAAAATTCACATCTGGTTCCTACTCTCATCCAAACATGATGATCAAATTCAGAATTCTGGTTCAGTCTCATCAATAAAAATTAATTAAAAAGTAAAAATGCTGAAGAAATGGTGAGTGTTCACATTTACTATACCAGAGTAGGTTTTGTACTATTCCTTTGTGCCAGCAAACTGTAAACAGCTCTTCAAAAATTCTTTGTCTGAATTGTCAATGTGATTTCTTCTTTTGCCATAAGTACACATATAAATACTCTTCATCTAGTGTGTGCTTATAGCAGTGTGGATGCACCATCTGTGCTGGGGAGACTTGACATAACCACACTCAAACTACCTGTTAAGGATTTTGTTCTTTGTGTGTACAACGTTCTGTCACGATTCAAATTCCTGCCTCTACATTGTTTTTTAAACAATGGTTTTTCTTTTTTCACAGATTGAAATACAATGCTTCAATCTTGTAATAAGAATTAGCTAGGGGATAATAGCAGTGCACACACAAAAGGAGAACAAAGCACTCAGATATTTCCCTGTATGTTTTGTTTTCATCCATCCACACAACACAGGAAACACACAACTGTATGTACACACACACAAACACTCTCTAGAGCTCATAAAAGCAAAGTAATGTAGAATACAAATGCACTGCTTCATTATACGAGTTTTGATCACAGTGTCAACTGTATGTTTTTCTACTTAGTACTTGACTTCTCTTAACTTTTAAAGTCGAGATTTCTCATTGGGTGATATTTATCTGGACATCAGTAGCAATTTCTCTGTCTTGCCTTATGATATGTTACTATCCAACTCAACAACTGTAATCTAGACAGAAATAATGCTTCATCTGTTGATTATAGTCCCAGGAAGAATCACCAAAAAAAAAAAAAAAAAAAAAGAGGAAACTGTTAAAATTTTAGAAAAAGAACAACTGTTATTGTATTGAAACTAACACAACCACATCCCATTGCAGGGATAAGGATAAATGTCCATCCCAACTGCAGCACTGTATGCAGGGGATGAGAGGTGAATAGCTTGATAGGTAAAAGAGCTACTGTTGTGTTTCTTTTTAATCTTTCCTTAAACTTTTACCTGTTTAAAAAATAAAACCAACCAACCAACCATAAACCTTTTACAAATAAAGCAAGAAGTTGCCACAGCTTATGCTGCTGGTTATGCTGAGACAATCCTGATGGACCATATCTCATATATCCTTGTATCCTTCACTCTGTTTCCCATACACAGTTTTGCAGTTAACCTGTCAGATCTCAGGGACATGGGCAATCTTTTGTTCTTTATTACTGAATAATGTAATGTCCTAATTTGTGACTGGGCTCCCAAGTGCTATGATGTAATACAAATAATGAATGGAAGCACTTAATTTTTAATTTAAAATAAAATTGTCAAAAGTGATTGCTAATTTTAGACTTATCAACCAGAAACAGCTGGGATCTCATTTTAGGAGATCCCAAGCATCTAAGCTCTCAGATAATTCAAGTGCAGCTGGAGTGCTCAGATTGAGCACCCAATATCCTCAGCCCCAAAATTAATTGAGGATTTTGAAAGTGCTGGCTCAAATATTAGCACATTTTGTTGATTATCCTTTTGAGGGGCCTGTTCTTTCTGCATTCACCATGCAAGGCAAAGGGGGTAACCCTCTTTTCTTCTGTGGTGCTTCAATAATCCCTTTTCTCTGCGAAAGGACAAGTGCAAATTATGCCTCACTTGAGGATGCCCAAAGAAACAAACAACCTATACCTCAAAATCTAAATGCATTTCTACCTCTGCCTTATTTTTCCCCAATGCCATTCTCTGCCCATTTACTGGGCATCTTCCAATAATTTGCTCCAGCAAAGAGAGCTGGGACAAAGCTGCCTTGGATGCTGCCGGTGTTCTTGGATGGTCAACAAAGGGTGCTAATGGACATGGCAGCTGGCTTTCTCCCTCTTGAGGCTAAACATTTTCCCTGCACTAACTCCACACTTGACTGATCCAAAAGCTGACAGCTGTGAGTTTGTCCTGAAACCACGCTGCAGTAACTGCTGCCATTTCACAATATAACTCTACTTTCTCATGTGGATTTAGTGCCAAGCACACAGCAGTTTGGGAGCCACGCAGGACAGAAAAAAAGCTGAGAGAAACAAACACGTTTCATTTCAGTCTACATTACCAGCACTTTGCCTTCTTTATTCTGAGGCTAAAGAAGAGTGTAAAACCAACCTGAGGCATTTCAAAAGCTATGCCTGTAAAATCTGCTTTTGGGTGAATGATAAATAGGTAGAATTATAGAATCTAATGGAGATTTAACTGGATTAGCTCTTAATACTATACTTCATTTTATTAATATTCACAAGTGTACTTCCAGTCTCTTTCACTAGGAATGAGTTGAGGAGAGTTCATAGCAAAAACCTGAAGGATGCCTCTGGAATGATGCATATGTGACAGCAAGAGGCAACTCAAAAGTTAGTGCAGTACTTCAGAACTTACGATTCTTGTTCCCACCATGTAAAGCTGGATGTTTTACCTCTGCTTCTCAGACCAATGAACTAAGGAAAGGAAAATAACTGAAATATGTAACCTGTCAGGAAATTCACAGAGTAAACTCAACACATGCTGTGTGTGTAGCACAGTAGAGCAACAGTTGTCACCTCACAGCACTCCCTTATATTTCTGTTTCCATTTAGTTCTCAAAGCCTGACACATAACCAAACACTTAAAAGAAAAATTAACAAATCATTAATGATTGTATTCCATTAAATCTTTAGGAAACTGGACAGTCCATCTGATTTTTGCAAGTGTTTCAGAAGATAAGCAGCTACCAGAGACCGTTTCATTTTTCTGAGCATTTTGAAAATTTGCGTCTCACAAAATTCATTAACATTGAGAGGAACTCAAACAAACAACTAAGTTATATACTATTTTCAGTAATTGAATGGAATATAAAATATTTTCAGGAGCTAAATATTCAGCCCTAAGATAGTCACCAGAAACAAAACAAGAGCAATTATCAGAAATGCTAACAACCCTCAGGAATTGCAGCACCTTTGGAAGTCAGGTTCTTTTGCACTTCCATGCCTGCCCCTGCCCCTGAAAGCCCAGGGTAACTGCAGGTGCCACACCTGACATTTCCAGCTCCTGATCTCAGCGGCCAATTCATTTTGAAAGCTAAAATTATTTTCTCTCTCTGAAGTTCTTAGAATGGCTTATTTGTGAAAAACACCAGCGTGAATCGATTCCTTGAAGCCAAAACTCGGGGCTGACGAAAATGCGCATGAATTTATCACAACAATACAGTGACTGGAGAAAGCAATATTACTGTAACGAATCTGGAAAAAACAATGAGGACTGGGAGAGGTGCAACACAGGCTGCTCACCAATGCCAGAAAAATTTCATGCTGTAACACAGTGCTGTTTCAATTTTTTTCCGCCTTTTTTTTTTTCTTTTATGAGAATCAAAACTAATTTAAATAAGAACTGTGAAGGCTCTCATGCATTTGATACTTATATGCCACATTTTTATTCTTTTAATAATTCACTTAACATTAGGGGGAGGGTGTTTCTTAGGCTGCTGAAGGATTCCACAGTCACAGTTCCCAATACCCAGATTACCAGCAGAAGAGGTAAAGCTCAGACAGCAGCAGTACTGACTTCTCCACACTTCCCTCAGCAAAGTCCCTCAAAAGCAAAGCCTTGAAGGTCTCAGCTGCAATAGGAGCTGGGTTTCTCAACCTTCCCAGCTCAGATGGTCTTTGTACTCCCTTCTGAGACTGTCAAAGAGTGTTAATTATGTCTGACTGTAGCCTGAGGCTTGGGATGTGAGCACTTGCCTATTAGGAATGAACTTTCACATTGCTGCAAACCTGTGCCAGCCTTAAAACAATAATGAAGAAGTAGAAATCCTTACATTTCTACCCGTCACTTGTCACCAAGGTCCCCAAACATTGCTATTCTGACTTCATCAGGATAAGCTGGGGAGCATTACTGTGCTTCTGGGAAGGATGAAATGAATCACTGAGGGGTTGCAAGGATGGGGCGAGGCTGGTGCAGCTCAGCACAGAAACAATGTCTCCACATTCTCTCTCTCTTCTTTTTTTTTTGATATAGCCACCCTGACACTGTGAAAATTGCTCTGAATATGAACAAAGAGGGATGAAAGGAGTTTAAAAATGTTTTAAGCAATTTCTGTGAAAAGAGATATATATATTGATCACAACTTCAGTGCAAGAGGAACCAGGTGCTGATACTCCCAGTGACCTCTGGAGGAAAATACTTCATTCCACTGATTCTTGAGCAGCCTCTGAAGACTCACCAGCCAAGTCCCTCATTGCTGGGTGCTGTGAATAACCCCAAAAGACCGCTCCCACCTCTCAAAAATCTCCCCATACCCTGCTGCTATGGGAAAAGCACGGGAGGAAAGGAGGAAGATGATATTCAGGCCACACTCGTTCTCCCACAGGAGTGTCCAAGAAGCCACGTGATGAAGGCCCCTTGAAGGAAAACCTGGACCCTCAGCTGTCAGCTTTCTATCCCTTATATTTTAAACCCCATCTTTCTTCTCAAACACGAGAACTTTTTCATCTCTTGTGCTCTCTGTTTCTTTAGGAAGCTGCTCAGGTTCCATTCCCTCACAATGCATGTTCTAAAAGTCATTCATTAAGTAACAATTCTTACCTGCACTGATTTAAGAGAAAAAATACTATTTTCATCTCCTATTAAATTATCAATATATCCATTCTATATTCAATTCTCAGTGTAGAATCACAATTTCAAAATAAAAATGGAAAATGCAACATGATGCAATGGTTATTCATCATTCATGGCCTCAGAATTGCCAATTGCTTATGATATAAAATTCTATATTTCAAGGATGTGAAAAGGGCTAAAGGGAATACGACATGTTTTTCTCTTTTCCTCCCTTCAGTAAGTCAGAGAGAGGGAGCACAATCACAGTAAATATCTAGTCCTTCTGATACATTTCATAAAGTACTGTTTTGTCTGTGTGCTTAAAAAGTAACCAACAGTGGGATTTGCTGTAAAGCTGAACTGGGAAATGGATGGTTCTTAAATGCAGAATAAGGAAAAAAATTAATTCTCTCATTTCAGATCAAAATAGGGCACAGCATAAGAACAGGATTTTGAATTTAAATGAAAAGTTGTAACTCAGGCTGGTAAAATTATTGAATATACTCTTTAAAAATGTATTCCTTTCTCTGCTCACAACACATTTATAAGCAGACTGCTTTATATGAATCAGATCGCAATTAGTGGACCCTGGGTGAGAATAAATCTCAACATCAGAGTTGCTGATGAGTTATTCATTTTACTCTGCATTATTCATGATGTGCAATTGGTCAGCTAAAATCACGGTATCACTTTTGTTCCTGCTGTAGACAAAACACTTTGGAACTGAAGAATAGAAAATATGCCTACTCATGTCAGAATATCTTTGCTTCCAAGTGGTGAGGGGCACTTTTATAAAAGAACAGTCATTTCACCCACAAACTCAGCTTGAAAATAGCCAATAAGGCAAAGAACAGAAAAGCCCTCTAAAATCAAATAATTTTTGGGCCTAGGTCACAGAACAGACAAATAGATCAGACAGACTAGTCTATGACTTGAGTATATTTCTGCTCCATAGGAAGGGGAGAATCACACATGAAAATCTCAAACTGAGAAGCAAACATCAGAAGGAGAATCAAGAGTTCTAGGTGTGAGTCTCCTACCAGTATGGGATGATAAAAGGTACAGATTACTGAATGTATGTAAGTAATACATTGTTCTTAGTTGACCCTTCCTCATACCTAGGTAAACATGGATGTATAACTCAGTGTTCTGCTACAAGAGTCCAGCCCTCTTTAATAAAGGCATGTGTAGGCACTGTCTCCTTCTACATTTTTGTGGTACTTATTTGTACCATCACAAAACATATCTTATACTTTGCTTCAGCAGTGAAAAATGCCAGTTTAGTACGGAAAAATAAGCCAACATTTAAGCAGATACATTTCTTCAGCAGCTACTTTAAACTGGATATTTTTTCACTGTATTGTTAAAACCAGCTTTGGTCAATCAAACACAGTTTTCTTATTGCTGAGTCTTGATTGCTTCCATGACAACAATGCTATTTTATAACAAGAGTGCCCTTATATATAATTAAGGATGCTATGTTCTTGTTTATATTGAATTTAAAAGATAACTTGAAGAACTCATTATATTTCTTCAGCTGTAGTCTCTGAACAGTACTCTTAAATCATAAATATTCAAAATTAAGGTAACAATGTTCTGCTCTGTAATGGAGGTGTTTGTACAACTGCTGTTAAAGCTCTAGAACTTTCCATTTAAACAGCATTTAACATAATTGGCACATTATTTGGTGTTCTGGTTCCAGTCAGGACAGGGTTATTTGTGCCTCTTGTTCTCCTCTCCAGCCCCTTGCAGGGGAGGGGTGGGGAGGGGGGAGTGAGTGAGCAGCACTTGGTTTGGAGTGGTTTCAGTGGGAACACAAAATCGGGGACGACCATTCCTAAACCACAACATTTGGAAACTCCAAGTAATGACAAAAATAAATAAAATAATGAAAACCAAACCAAAATAAAACTAATCCAGACACGAAAATACAAGCTCATCCAAAAAAAAGTAGTCTGTGCCACGGAATACACCTGACATCTCCTAAAGCATCCCAGAACACCTTCCACCACGCAGACACAACACAGTCTGGATGAGCCACTTGCAGACCCTGCTGCCAGTAAGCATCTGCCTCAAAATCTGAGCTTCTCCTGAGGTTTCCTGTTGGAAGTTGGTGTCAAGTCCTGACTTCTTTGCTTTTGAGAATTTAATTCATGCTCAGAGTAACAATTTTTTTTGTACTTCAATGCTGATGTGAGGATATCAAGGACTTTGACACAGAAGAATCTGGAGTTCAAGAATAAAATCATTTAATGAATGCATAGCACATGCCTTATTCATTATGCTGAATCCAGCCCTGGAGTTGGGCAATGCATACACTAATTCTCTATTAGAAATGTTATTCTACATTCCTCATTTGTAAAATAGCTTTTTTTAAAAAAAAAAATCAAGTTGTTTGGCTGAAAAAGCTTTCATACCAATTTGAACTTTCCTAGTATGTTTTTAAAAGCAGGAGATAATCCTTTTTCTCAGCTATTGTGTTTTATTCTGTTGAAGGTTGCTGGCTGTAAAACACTGTACCTCCCTTTAAACTTTTCCATATAACTTGATTAGACAGCAGTAATCTCTAATGCTTTCATGTGCAAATTTAGGAGTGACCCGGAACAAGAGTTTCCTTCATCCCCATAGCAACCAGGACGATGGAAGAATGCCACTCACCAGGCAATGCGAGGCAAATTTCATCCCTTTGATGTTAATTAACAAATTGCTTTCAGAAAAGTCAGTGCAGTTTTCTTCTTAAAATGTTTGTGATAAATTTTTAATATGTCTGAAAAAATGAAAGGAATAGCATTGGCTGCTGACAGGTGAAGGGTGGACTAATGCCTTGGCACCAGTGCTGCAGGAAGGGTGTGCACCAGCTGGCCACTCATAAATCACCTGGGGTGAATTTGGGGACTTGGGAATTAAGGACTGATACCTTCAACTAGTCCAAGCCATTTCCAATGCACACAGTGATGTGGGCTTTGCTGTAAGAAAGTGGTCTGTTCATTTTGAGTTTCTTGCATGAAAAAATAATAGGATAACACTCACAAATTTGTTAGGATGAGGTTATAAGCATATCCTAAATAATTTAAATATATTTAGCATGGAAATAACTTCTCATATATACATTTTGTTTGTATAGTTCTTAGACTACTTGTTATTCTTCTTCCTCTTTCCTCTATTGTTCTAAGGCTTTACAACAGTTCTCAGTTCTTAGCACAAATTCTTTTAGGGACTACCAAACCTTTCCTAACTTTGCTGAGAAGATAAGGCTTGAAAGTTGTCAGCCAGCCAAAACCCACCAAGAAACCCTATCAGAGTTCTTGCTATGAAGGAATACACCAATTCACTGGTTAAGATGCTTAACTCAGATTCTCAACCAGAGAATGTGTTTTCCCTTCTGTCCTGTTTTTTTTTTGATCATCCAGGTCTAGTGATCTGGGCTACGGTCTCATTATAGAGGTGATTTGAATAACCCCAGTAGAGTTAAGTTCAAGTGAAACAACCACACTAATCCCCTACACAAACTGATTTCATTGCTCTATGGGGTGTTACTACTGGGCTCTGGACTTTCACCTCTCTTCTATTTCCAAGTACTAGCTCTTAAAAAGTTTTGTGCTTGCAGAGCAGCTTTCAGCTGGAGTTACCTCCAGCAGAGACAGCTCAGACTCTCTTCTGTTCCCAGTTAGGCCACTGGGACAAGCAGAACCTTGTGGGGTCACAGGATGTCCAGGCACTGAACAAGGCTGTGCAGTCCTTGCCCTTGGAGGTTTCCAAGACCAGGCTGGAGCAAGCCCTGAGCAACCCGGGCTGACCTCAGAGCTGCTCCTGCTGTAACCAGGCAGTTTGGACTTGCAACCTCCTGAGGTCCCTGCCAGCATAAAATATCATATGATTCTATTGTCTGATGTGAGGATGGACAAAAAAACCCAAACAAACCCTACAAGATGGCAGATATCATGGCCAAAGGTAAATGAACAAGAAGCAGGTTTAAGAAATCCATGTTTTTGATGTCACTTACTGCCCCAAATAACTTTTACCTGCAGCTGAACTGAAAACAAGGCTCTCATTGGAGACCAAAATTCAAATTTCTAATCCCCAGCAATGACACATTTACACCAGGAGACCTTCCCTTCCCTGAGAGTTCCAGAATCCCTTGCTGCAGTCTTGTTTTGCACCTCCCTGTCAGTCAGAACTTGTGTCATCAACTCCAAAATGTTGTTCCAATGTACATTATAGTGAAATATTCTCCCAACCCAGCAATTAAAGAAATTACAGAATGATTTCCACTCGTCCTGTGTTTCTGTATGATCTTATTTCACAAGTTTGCTATTCAGCACAGCAGGAAAAGTCCATTAGAAGAATGATATGGAAGAATCATTCCAGAGTCTAATGAAAGACTTCACAGAAGGTAGAGAAATCACCTGCTCACTGCTCTTTGCTTTAACTATCAAACCCAAAAAACTCAACATAAATCTGCAGGGCTGTAATCCCAGAGAAGTAAAGCTGGTCTGCTGTTTGGTGACATATCTCAGCCTAAATCACCCTCACATTGACTACACTCACCTACACAGAATATAATTTTACAATCCAAGTCTGTATCTGGTGATTTGCCAGATATTGCCCCATAACTCTCCTTCAAGCAGGGCAGATGGTAAGAGTGAGTGATGACAAGGTAAATATCCCACCTTGTACAAGAGAGTGGACTGAAAAAAAATGGATATTTGAAGATGCTTGAGAACCCTGTTTGCCCAATTCATTGGAAAGAGAAATATCCAAAGGTTAAGCCGAATTCTAAAATAATTTTCTAAACCAGAAATTTTAAGATATGAGTTTAAAGAGATTCAGTGTAACCCTGTATCTGAAATCAAAATCCTCCTTGCATACCATGATATGAAAAGCACTTCTTTTAACAAGACTTACATTATTTCCAGAAGAGAATAGGACAGTTTCAGGGACTCTAAATGTGTTGATGTCACATGTTTAAATTCCCTTTTTTTCAGTTACTTTTTTTTTTTTTTTTAAATGTAAAAACCTATACAGAACAATTGTATTCTGACAAGACCTTCTGGTCAAACAGCTATAAATGTTTTCTAAAAGGCAGGTTTTCAGCATTGTCTTTCCATACACATTTACATATAGGGACCTGTTTTCCAACAGATCTGTAGTTTCTGAAAAATACAACTTCACAAGAGAAAGATGATTTTTTTTTTTTTAGGCATCTGAGAAGGTGCCACTCCTATCTTCCATTTAGAGTGATGCAGGCAGGGAGAGTAATAATGTTTTCTAGGAAAAACATGAGAATATGCATATGCAACACAGTAAATAAAATTAAAATAAACATGAGATTTTGAATTCTATTTACTGGAAGTGGCTGGCTTAACTGTGCTACTGCTCAGCCTTGTATGTGAGTCATGCTAATGTATGAATTCATTCAATACACTGTGATTATTTTGCCAAGCAATATAGTAGAAAACTCTTACCAGAACTTCCCAGAGCAGCCAGTCATATAAATTCATATCTCATAATGAAAAGAGAAATCAGAATGTAGTCTAATATGGAGTTACGCAAGGATTGTTCCCAGTATTCTAAATATAAACCAATATATATAAGCTTTGTATGATTACTGTCTAAATTAACATACTAAACAAAAATTACTATCAGAATTTACCAGGAAAATAACTGGAGTTTGAGAAAAATACAGCAATGCTGGATGACTCCCTGAGAGCTCAGCTATATGTTTCTTACATTTTTCCTTCATACTTTTGTTACAGGTGTTACCAAAAAAATGTTAAATTTTATCTATACTATATACAATGTATTACATTTGCTACAGAAGTAAAAGTATGTATTTTGACAAGCAGTAAGACTTAATAATTTCCAAAGGGTCTGCCAGCAATGAAGGCTGTGCCCAACTTGCACATTTAAGGAGACGTGGAAGAGGATGTTCAGTAAAATGCTGGAATACTGCCCATGAACAGCACTGCTGGAACATTGTCTTATTTTCTAAATCTACAATTTCCTATCTGTAAGAAATAAATTAACCTCAAAGTACTAGGAAAGCATTCAAATGCCTGAAAGGACCAGATCCTTTGAAGCTGGAGTCACCCTTTAAATGAAAGAAAAAAAAAAAATAAAAATATATTTGCTGCACACTACACTTCCCTCAGAGTGGGAATTTGCTGCACACCTACCTCAGAGGTTACTGAGTGACAACAAAGAGTGGAACAGTCCAAAATAATGAGGTTTCATATTTATTTCAATTTTCATTCTTTGTTATTATGAATGGAAAAAAAAAAAAGAACAACAGTAAAAGACCCCACAAAACCAAACCAAAAAATAGAAAATCATTAATATTTATGCCTACTGAGGGTATTTCTATTGCTGGCTTATTATGACTACTGGTATACAAAAAAAGAATGATAGTAGCAGTAGTTTAGTGGTGGTTTAGTGTCATGTAAGGACGTGAGCCAAATTCATGTTGGTAGACAGAGTAAATTAGTAGACTTGAAGATTAGTAAAGATATTTCAAGCCTAAAGAAGGAGGAATTTCTATAGCTATTTTGCAAAGATCTGGGTTCTGTCATCTTCAAAAGGATAAAAAAAAAAGAGGAGAAATAAAAACAAAAGAAAAAATCTTGAGCAAGTTTTCTTTCTCACATTGAGCAGAAACTTATAGGGTAAATAGTGAGGAGGAGAGGATGACAGCTCTGGGTGATGGCACTAAAATTAAGCAAATAGGGCTTTAAAGCAAGGAATTTTATTTACACACACTCTTTATTAGTTGGTTATTCCAAAGGCAGCCCCTCAGACCACACTGCAGAGCAGTGCCCTGCGCTCCCCACACCATGGGAGTGGGAGCTGGTACAGCAAAAACAACCCTACAAAAAAAGACAAAGGGGGACATCCAGGTTGCACACATACAAGCCATCAATAAATCCCACAGCAGAGTGTTTAAAGAAAGCAGATGTATCCCAAATATATAAACATGCCTCTGGACATCAGGGAAACTATTCTGGCTAACAAAGGAACCCACACACAGTTGAGAGCAGAGGCACCTTCATTTGTGACTGGCAAACGAGCTGGGCAATTTTGTATTTTCCCATTATGTCTCCTATTGAGAACTCTCTATATGCTCTCTCTATTTACAGCAGAAGGCTGAGGGAAGGAGTCTCTGTGTTGACAAAAGAGCAAAAGCAGAAGAAAGGGAGTTGTGATTTTTCCTGCTTGATGGCTGAGCAATCACCAGGACACCTTTCCCTTATTAAACAACAAAAGGGAAATGTGAATATGTAATGTTTATTGGTATTTTCTGTGCTTGGCAAGAAGTAGTTTGCTTCTGCAACTGTGATGTGAAGAATCTCTTCATGCTGGATGGCTTTAGTCTATGGGCACCCTGATGAGCACTAAGAAAGAATCACAGAAAGACCTGACATCAAATTGGCTGCCAACAACACCCTCACTTTATACTGTCGTACAAAAAGGAGGAAAACAAGGATATGCAGGATGGGTTTCTTTTTCTGTGCCTGGTATCAAGTAAGTTGCTAATATGTTTGTGATATGAAAACATTTCATGTGTACATCAGTGCTTCCAGGCACCCAATTGAGACCATAGCAACAACAGATTTCACTGCATTACTGCAGGAAAAGACTTGCATCCTTTGCTTTCTCCGAGTCCTTCTTAAAGCAAAATCAGTGACCACTTGCCTATACAACAGCATTCTCAGTCTCTCTTCATGCACACTGTCAGCACACTTGAAAAATACAGCAGGACTTGCTTACTTGTGGCTACATCACAGAGAGCAAGAGGTGCAATATCCTTTTCTGCAACCACTAACAATTCAAACATTTTGTCACCTTAATTTTATACCCTTTTAATGTATTTTTTCATCCTATCCTAATGCACAGCATTGTGCCTAATTTACAGCACAGAATAATAGAAAATAAATGTTCTGATGATGAGGTGGTGAGATAGAGACAGCTGTTTGTCATAAAAAAAATAGAGCATAAATATTATTACTCTTGTGCAATGCCTTACTTCCATACAGCATTCCCTGTTAGTTCAGCCAGGGATGGGCACTGTGTGCCACTTTCACTGCACTAGCTCTAAATGATTCAACAGATACTTACTTATCACAACAGTGCTAGAGAGATGCCCTCATGCATCCAGAGACAAAGCAGCCAAGAAAAAACCCCCTCAGTTATTGATATGAGTTGTGCTGACTTATGTTCAAGCTGCAAAGCTGACTTATGTAGGCTATTGACAATATTTAAAGGATCAACATTTTCCTGTGAATTTTTGACTTCATATTCAAACCATATTGTATTTGAAAGATACTTCTGTTTAAGTCATCGGTAAATACTTGTTTAATAAAAAAATGAGGAGCCCACAGAAATCAAATATAATCATCTAATAGTAACAGTGGACATAATATTTTCATTAATACATTCAGACCAATGTTTACTAAATACAGTTATGTCCATAAATAGCATAATTTAGCTTGAAGAGGTACTGTCAGTGAGATATATTTTCGTTAAACATAGTTCTTAAATGTTAAAAAGTCAAGTCCCTAAAACTACAATAATTCGAACATTATGATGTTTTTCCTCACATACACTTCCTTCCTTTTTGTTTACAGCTCTGCTCACATTCTACCCAGCCTAAACAGCACAAGATCCTGCCGTGCTGCAGACAACACTGGAAAATACCCCAACATGTTTTTGGTTTTCTTTTCTCATGTTTTTTAAAATTAATTTTTTTCTTTTTCTTTCAGTCTTTTAATAATTTGACGCTTTCAAAATGTAGCACAGACTGTTTGTTTGTCAGTGACATACTGAAGAGAAAGAATTTTGCATATTTGTCTGTTGAATAATCAAAACAAAATATATTTAAGCAGAGTAAGTTAAATAATTTAGAATCTAGCAAAGAGCTCTTGTCCTCAGGCAGGCTAATACAAAACTTGTGACAATCTTGCAGGAGCTGAGATGTACACATCAGGAGATGTACTGCACAAAGCACTTCTCTGTTTTCCTGAGTGTGTAAATCCTGCCTTCCATGAACTCCAGTTCAAACACAGATGCTCCCCAGGTTTTAAATAACTACATTTTCCTATACTGATAATATAATTCTCATAACTATTTTTCAGCTTATATTTAAGGAACTATATTTTTCAGTAATAATGGCATTAGCTTACTGAAGTGGAATTTAGAATAACAAAGAATAGGATTTCCATTTCATATTATTATGAAGGATAATTTTTAAACAAGAGTAGCATTTATTTGGCATCCTCTAAGGTTTGTGTGTCTTTAGGTTCCAGTGTATTACCAGCATCAAGTGTTACTTATTTGTTGTAAACTGCTACAATAAATCAATTTCTTATTTTATATTTTAGTGGCCAGCAAGGAAACTTCAGATCACTGAGCACTGTATGTGACATTCAGCCAGGCAATCCCTACCTATATTGTTTGATAGATTTGATTCTCTTTTCAAAAAAAGTGTGGATACAGATGCTTTTTACAGCTCTGCCCACCTATAGGTTGTGTATTTCATAAGTGTCCTTAGGATATCCTCTTTTTACTGTTCTAAATAAAAAAAAAATAAAAAATAGAGAGAAAAAAGAGAAAATAAGATTAAACAAGAGTGATGTCAACGCATTACAATGTCAAAGTCCTGTTTCATGTTGGGCAAGAGGGCTCATCTCAGTCTTTCCTCACTTTGATGTTGGGGAAGTATGACTGTGCTGTAGCCTCTGAAGTCCTTTCCCTTGTCAAGTATTTTGAATTTTATGATAATAAAATGAGGAGGGGGAGCAATGAGGTTCAAAGACCCAAACAGCAAACAGGAATGCTGCTACACAGCTAAACAAGGGAAGTCTAAAGATTTCAAGCAGAGAGTCACACAAAAAGGAATCAGACAGTTAATTCTAAATGCTAAATAAAATCCTCTATTTTAACACTTGGACTCCTAAATAAATAATCTTAAAAGAGAAACAATAACCCAAACAAAAAAGCCTATATCTGACTACTTTATATAATCAGGGTTTATAATTACAAAGGTTTCTTTTTCTCCTTTTTCTTTAAGGTAACTTCCTAAAATGATCTGCCCTCACGGATGTGGTTCACTGTCAGACTAGGAAAGTTTTATGGAATGCAAGCACTTCACAGGGTTATTGCTTTGTAAAAGGTTTTGTTTTAATGCAACAAAATCCGTCTAATTCTGCTTTTGAAACAAAGTGGGAAAGCAAACTCACCTTGAATGCTGGCTACTAACATTTCATGCCAAGATAGCAGATAGCCCTTATCTTCAGGCCACCCTGCCCTCACAGTCCCCCCCTGTGTCCCCAGGGAAACCCTTATCTAAACTACAGCATGTAACTCACATATCTAATATCACATATACACCACAGATGTATGAGCCCTGTTGCTTTTACCTCCTTAAAAAACCAGTAAGCACTGCTACAGTCACTCCCAAATATTCAATACTGTTAGTCAAAAATGGTATCTTGCTGGCAGAAAAATCAACAAACATTAACCAGACTGAATTCAAACATCTCCTGTTCTGGAATCCAACTCCCCTTACACGACACAGGTGCCCATCCAAGGAGCACTGGAGGAGCTAAATGTCAACAATCCAACCGTAGCAACAACTGCCTGAACACTGCCCTGCTCCTTGGAGCCCATTGGCAGGAGGGGCAGTTTCTACATGTACAGGTGACAGAAAAATGCCACTGACTTTTTCAGCACCTTCAGCAGAACCACACAAAGGAGCCAGACCACAGGCAGCTTCCTGACACCATGGAATCCACTCAGAGAAATGCAAAAACTCATACAAAATTTAAGGTTTGAAGGTCACATTGACATCATCTATCAAATTCTCCTTTTAAAAGAAGGGATAAGTTGTAATACTAAACTTCTTTCCCACTGGGACCCCCTGATCCTCCCTGGGGGGGTCCCTCCTCCCTGTCTTTGACCAAGCTGGGTGTAACATTTGCTTTTTCCTGCGATGAAGAACTTTCCACATTGGCCACAAACTTTTAAGGACAGTAAAGGGCAGCCTCACAATGAGATGGGCCTTCATACCATGACTGCACCCCATCCAGTCCCAAGCTGCTGCTGTACAGCTGAAGATCTATTGTGTCTCTTACAGGGATATTGCAAAGGACTTGGCACACATATAACTGTGTGTTGTGTTAACATAACACCTGGTCCCAGGTGGGTTCACAAACAGAATGAGAGGCACTCAGAAATGATTGCTGAGAAGAGGACACAAGACTGAGAAGTCACAAGAGACAGCCTGGAAGAGGGGGTTTTGCCTCCTCTGTTATTTGGACAGGGAACATCAACTCTCCCATCTATAAGGAGAATCATAACTAGGGGATATGACAATATGTGGCCTCTAAAGGTGGGTGAGATGTAAACAAATAACCTTGGCCAGCAACTTTGGAGGTGAGAAGGAAGAGGAAGAGTCGTGTGACAGAAGTGTTTCAACTAAAGCTGTAAAGGACTGCAGCCATTGACACTGCACAAGTACATGGGTAATATATACCTATACATGCCATATAGATATGGTAATTATGTGTTATATATATGCTATAAACCCCACAGTTATTCACATCATCCTTTCTTGGAATAGGGTGAAGCAAATTGCACTTAATTCCTGTTGATCAACGGGGTGATCTGTCCACGGAGCGGGAACCACTCCTGCAAGCAGACTTCCCACAAGGGCCCCAGGGCAGAGGGAAGCCTGGAGAAATTTCTTTCTCCTCTTATTGAACATGCTCTTTTATTCTGAGGAGGGTCAGCAACATTTCTGAGCTGCTGCTGTGCTCCTACCATTGCTTGATTTGCAGCTGCTTCAGGCTTTGATGGAACATTTTAACAGCGACAGCCTAAAGGGTCAGAAGCATCATGTGCTCAGTTGCATAAGCTTTCCCCAAGGGAGGGACAGATCTTAATTTTCCTCCACATCAGGAAAACTGAAAAGGGTGTAAATAGGTGACTTAACTCTCTGAAGGAATTTTCACAGAAAAGACCCATGTATTATTCTGAGAGGAAAATCCTGTCTTCACTCTGGTCCTGCTTGTTTTTCAGTCTAAAATTGGAACCTGAACTATCTGAGGATGACTGTTTAACAGTGAAAATGAAGAAATATTCTAGACTGAAAAATATCCTGTTTGCAGAGATTAAAACGAAAAAGAAAGGAAGGAGAACAGCAATGAGAATGTGGAGTTATAGAAGTCCATTGAAATTTCTATTTTATCTGCTCTCCTTTGAAAAAACTGTTATGTATTCCTGGCCATGATTTTTTGATGTTCTCCAGTAGAAAGGATTATATAATTGTGTACATGTTATTATCAATGACACCACTATGCTATGGAACCACTGACAGTTTAAACTTAATTACAGATGGCAGCTTATGAAATAATTATAAAGAAAAGATTGGACAGCAACCACAGTGATTTCATGCTTCCTCTTCATGTGTGTTTAGCACAATATTGTTGAGTCCCTCAACTTTAAAAAATAATGTGAGTTATCAATCAGATGGTACTGCTGCTGACTGGGAGGTTGACTTAGTGCTGTAGGAAATGATATCATGTCACATTTGCCACTCCAAGCCCATGGCTCTGCAGAATATGTCCCCACAGTCTCTAAGATTGGCTGTTGGCCATGTAATGACCACTGCCAAAATAAGGACTGAAGAGCAAGGCAGGTTCACAGGCTGCTCTGTCAGGGCCAGAGACCACATTGAACAATGGATTTTCAGGGGAACAGGGTATTCCCTTGGGCCTACAGATCTGAATTGAAAAAGTGAGATTTGAGTATGACAATCTTACACCTGCCTGATTTCATTCTCTGGCATTCGATTCCAGCCCCAGTGAAATTCCCACCCCTCCATGAAGTCACTAATTAAATTGCCAGTGGCTTTGATATTGATGTTGCCTCACCCCAGGGAGAATTTTGTCTGGCTCCCCAGAGATTATTTTAATGTGTTCCACGTTAAATTGGTAGGCACTTTTTAACCTGTTCCTTCCTGATTCCATCTCACCTTACTGTTATTACTAATAGCACATCAAGCCTTTAACTACTATCATTTTAGTGAAGGACTAACACAAAGTACCTATTAAGCTTTTCAGTTTTCTATATGTATTTTTTTTTCTTCCTAAGCAGAGGACCGACAGTTCCTTTGGTTATTCCCTGGATTCTTATGCATTTTAAAAGCATGATTTTCCTGCCTTTGACATAGTTTGTTAATGGTACCTCATTTGGAGCCTTTACCTTTCCGAACCTTCCTTCAAATCCATCCCCTCCACCCAGTCCTCTCTCCTGCAATTTTACTCTCTTCTAATGCAGCTACAGCTTTATTATTCCAAAGATGCTGAAGAATTTTCTTGGGGTTTTTGTTTTCTTTTTGTGGGGTCTAGGGTTTTGGGTGAGTTTTTTTGTTTGGTTGGTTTGGGTTTGTTTTGTTTTGGGTTTTTTTTTTGGTGGAGAGAAGAAGAATTAGGAAAGCAGATTAAGAGGATTCAAGTCCAGGATACTGATTCTGTGCAACCCTTATCCTAGAGATTCTTTCCTTTTCTTCACTGTTGCCATTGAAGCTCTTTGTTGTGAAAAGCATTAATTACAAATGCATCCTTTTTTTGTTACTCTCATAAACTGCTTTTGATTTTCCAAACTACAGATCCTTTCTGCCAGTCACTGCAGTTATATGATTTTATTTTTAGCATGTAATTAAATAATAAATAGCCTAAGGTCAAGGCTGCTGTATACTTTCAGTTTAGTAACTATGCTAAAATTTAGGGTGCTTTTAGGATCAGGAGACGTTTTTCATCAAACATGAGGAGTGTTTGGGAACATCTGTACATTACCATCCACACAGTGATATTGCAATTTGTATCTCAGACAGAATTTGTGAGTTAATCATTAGTTTCTCATTATGCACTCAGCTCTTCAGTGGGACATTGCACCTCAATAATTATGTTGCCTGTAGAATTGGGCAACAGAGGCTGATTAACAAGCCTCTGCATCATATTATCATATAGAATAATTCAGACTAGAAAGAACCTCTGGAAATCATGTGGTCGAGACCCTCAGTGAAAGCAGGGGTGAGCTCAAGGGTAAATTCAAGTTCAACACAAGGTAACCTGATCCTTCAGGACTTCAAGGTCATGCATGAATGAAGCATTTATGTAAAACCTGCTATGCTGCTGAAAAAAAGACTAACTGGTGATGTGTAACACATTACTGACCTGCTCCCACTCCTTCAGCTCTTTGATAAGTTGGACAGCTATTAATGCACACAGAGGCTCTTTAGGGTTTCTTTCCAGAACAATATATCTTGTCTGCAGAAGGACAATTTTAAAACACTCTTTCCATGTACCTGCTGTTTCTCAGGCTTTCTGCAATAGCTGAAGATCAAACCCACTCCTCCAATTATAAACATTTTTGGTTCTTTTCAAAAAAAAATTGTGCAAGAGTTTTCAAGTAATTATCCACAGCTATAATTTGTACATTTTGAACCAATTACAGAATCTTAGGAAAATTGCACAGAGTTCCCTGTGTAATTTGTTCTTGCTTAGAAAACTTGTTGTTTCAGAAAAGTGCAGTTCTACATCTATTTAACTATATTTGTATTACATTCTATATTGTCCTGTGTATTAGACCATACTTTTTAAATTCCCCAAGCCCACACTCATCAGTCAGAATGCCTGATGCATACTGAGAATGAAATTCTTTGCTCAAGGAATATTAAGCATACATATATGCATGTATATGTATATTGTATATATTTAAAATCCCAACTCTTACAGAAAACAGAAAAGTTGAACACCAAATCATATCATACAGAAGCCTACAATATAAAAAAACACCACTGTGTTATGATCGGTAATATTTTAGTTAGTTTACATATAATGTGATTATGATTTGAAAGATATGCAGATTAATTTTAAAAATACATAATATACATTATAGGATGATAAAACACAATATGAATCACATAGAGTAGCATAGTTTGAGAGATTGATTTTCCCCTACATTACACTGATATAAATCAGGGGCAATTCTGTGAAATCATTGGAGATAGAGAGTGTGAGAAATGAATCAAGTCCAACATTTCTTTAATCTAGACAGCTTTTCTTTCCCCTATTAGCAGACTTACCCTGCATTCTCCCCAAACAGAAGGGACAAAGCAGAAAATTATCACCTGACAGTGCTAATGGTAACTAAGAGTATCCCCATCACACCAATTATTTTAAATGCTTTCATATAATCCTTCATAAGTCACTACATACAATTAACAGATGGAGAGAAGAAAACTTACAGGCAAACACTGGGCAGAAACACACACACAGACTCACTGCTGGACTTGTTTGACACAATATGACATTTCTTGGTAAAAGAACAAGTTCCAGAAAGACTTGGTGAGGAATCTTCCAGGAATCCAGGCAAAGTAATCACACAAGAATATACCAAAAAGAGGAAAAGAACAGATAAGTAGATGTATTTAGAATAAAGCAAGAGTGGGTTCAAGTGATGCCTTATGACTAAATCATGTGAGCTTTTAGCCCAGTCACAGCCTCCTTAGCCAAGCTGAAGTTAAGGAGAACTAAAATTGTCCATAAACAAGTCAGCATATAAAAACCTGCACATTTTTGCATTAATAAAAAATGCAAGATTTGAAATTTTTTGTGCTTTCATGCCCGCAACATGTAAAACTAGAATGAAAGATACTGATTATGGTTACAGGGCTGTTAAAGAACTGGGATCTTTGGGATTAAAATATGGAGACCAGTCATTCAGTCTTCCTGCAGACCATTGATCAAAGCTGTGCCAGTGAGTTTTGTCAGTCCAGCTCCTTTGCTGTAGAGAGCCAGTTGCTGCACTGGCTCATCAGAAAAATCAGATTTTTCTTGCCTCAGTTTTTGACTTTAACCAAAACAACTGTTCTTGGAAGTTGCTACAGAAATTCAGTGAATAGCATCTTTCTGGAAATAACAGTGAACTAATGTCTTACTAGAGGTATTTGTCATTGAAATTACACCTTGTGTAGGTGGTGTAAAAGGTGGCAATGATAACATTCTCATAATTAAAAAACCTCAGCCTCATTTCCTTTGTTTTGCTGCACAAAAACTAACCTGCTGCTTGTGGCATCCAGTTAAATCCTACTGACATATCCTCACTTTATTTTTCTTCTAAATTGCCATTTTACTGCTGTTAAATAGTGTACAACTTGCCCTCTGCCTTTATTTGAATATTCTACAGAAGACAATGGAAAAAGGTAAAATATTAAACCTCTATAAATTATTCTTTAAACTTTAACAAATTGCTTTAATAACATTACAGAAATATGTCTTGTGGCTTAAAAAGTTAAAAATGTTTCTATTGCTTTCTACAGGTGTTAGAAACACTTCTAGAAAACAGTCAAAACTATCAAATGTATTTTATCAAATGCTATTTGATTAAGAAGCATTCATTTTTATCAGATTGTATAACAAAATTGTAATAAGCCAAATTTCAGGGAAACTGAGGCAATTCCTGTGCTAACAGTACGTGGTGCTGCCTGGCAGATGGGGAAGCTGGAGGACACATGTAATCTTTCCTATAAATACATAAATTCAAGTACTTTTTCAGAGCATGGGGATGATCTCTGTGCACAAGCCTTGTGCTGATAACAGCACTGACCTCTCCACTCGGCTCCCACATGCCCAGAAACAGAAGCTGTACACGTTCAAAAGGTGGAGAGCCACAAAAAACCACTCCAGTGCTCCACAGTGAGGGCCACTGAAGCTGCCTCAGGTCCCTGGGCCATGGGAGATCCCTCTGGGCTTGCTGAGCCTCTGCTTAACCTCCCCCAGGGCCACAGTCACAACTCAGATCATCTTGTGCACAAATGGCAAATGGTCCATGGCCAGATCTAATTCTATGTTATTGGTTGCATCAGGGTGGCCAACAGGTAGATAGTTGTCAAATGTCTGACGTGACTTTCAGGTTTTTTTTAATCTGAGCTTTCTTTCTTTAAAACAGACATCCTCCCAACACACACAACATCCAAACCACTCTGCTAAACAACCATTTCAGAGTCTTTCAAAGAATAAGCTCGTCTGCTGGTGTAGCATCCCTTAATCAGGCCCTTCCAGCAGCACCTTAATTACCCCTGTGCTGTTAATAAAGTACCAACCTGAGTTCAGCTCCTGGGCTGCTTCCAAAACCTTGCACTTGGGGCAGTGGTACTTCTATCACCTGGACACTGGGACAGAGCAGTTTGAAGGTCCTCACTGCTGACAACTACACACTAAGCACACATGCAAAAAGTCTTTTTTGTCTCCATGGATTGGTTTGAACTCTGCTCTCAGAAGTGACAGAAAATGAATTAATCTCTCTCTCTCTTATCTGACTTTGTGCCAGTTTTACTGGCCCATCCCTACACAGTGAGCTTTAATAGAAACCAATTCACTGGACTTTTTAAAGGCATATTCCCATTCTCTGTTCATTTTAGTTACTCCATTTGTGAAAGTGGATTATAAAGCTGGAAAGGGAAGAGTGAAAATGAAAACTGAAAAGAGATTAATACAGTGTCTGCCTCTACAGGAGCTCTGCCTTGAAGATTGACACATCCCCATTCCTTGATGTAATGTTATAAGATGCTTTGACCTAACATACCACATTATTTATAAATTATACTGAATATGCAGTATGATATATTTGAAAAGATGCCATTAAAGGAACTTCACACATGGGAAGGGCATATGGGCTTTTTGATCAGAAAGAAAGGACATTTGCATTGAAATAAAAAAGTCTCAAATCTTAGTTGGAGATGTAAAAAAAAAATTAGTTCACTTATTAATAAGAGAAGTTTAATTTTCTTAAGGTCTTTCTTCCAGTATCATGAGCAGAATTTTAAAAGGGGCCTGGACCATGTGCTTATATTTCAGATCATGTATCCACACATTTGACAAAGACAGTTTTCCTTGTGGTCTCTCTGAACTTATGAGTTTTCCACATTAGAAAGACCAATATACATACAGAAGAACCCTAATGTTATCAATTTTACTTCTCAGTGATTTTGAAAACACTTGGCATTATATGATACTTCTCATTCATGAAACTGAAATTATTAAAATGAATAAAGCAATAAGTGTAAGCTTGAAGAGGTTAATGACATAATAGTAAAGGGAATTCAGAGGAAAAATAACTAAAGCGGTTCTACAAAAATAATACAAATACAAAGCTTCCAGGAGCTTTGCAATAGACTGTGGGAGGAAGGAAATAAAGCACTGCCAACAAGTCACAGGTATAGAGCTTGACAGAGAGTGAAAATGTTGCCAGGAGGAAGCGAGAATGGTTTTGTATCCATAATTCATTCATCTCGGGGAATGAGAGATTACGTAATGCAGTGGCACTGCTGCATCCTGAGTCATTAGTAAGTCCTGAGGAGTATTTTCTACATTCATAACTTGGGGAAGTGCATGAAATGCAGAGCCACTTTGTAAATTACTGCCTCACGTCCCTCTGACAGCACCGAGTGCTCTCCTGGTTTGAGGTTGTTTCATCCCGGTGGTGAGACAGGGGGAGCGACAGCTCAATCAGCAGGGCAGGGGCCAATCAGGAGGACCAGGATTCATCACACTGGTGTTGAAAGGAGAAAGAATGAAGGAGCACATACACTTCCCACTTGATCATTAGTTTGCCGTAACACAAAGGGTGATGGGAGCTTGAGGGGGGACACAGATAAAAGTGGAAGTAATAAAAACTGGCACAGATGAAATATGGGACTCGGAACAGGGAGGTGAGAATTGGAAGAGTTCAGAGGAAATAGCAGTTAAACAAGGGGGGAGAGTGGGTTTGAGCACGAGTGTGTTAAAGAACATTGGACGGGGACATGGCAAGTGAAGGGAAAAAAGGATGGTGAGAATCTAAAAATAAGGTCAACGAAGAAATGGTGGTGTAATGAAAGAAAGAAGAAAAAAAGTCAATTTGGAAAATAACAGATTGTTGGAGGGGGGATCATTTTAAAACAGAGAATGAATCCTAAAATTTTAATGAGGGAAGTTCAACACATGAGTGAGAAAGAGGGAAATGAAATATGGAGTGGCTAATAGAAATTAGTGGTACCTAAACCAAATTAAAATCACACACCTTTGACTTCCACTGAGCATAAAGTCTTAGAAGATTTCTTTCTATATATAATCTCACATTTTTCTGTTAGAGGAGAAGTGCAAATGTAATTCATCATGGAAACCACTGTGACTTACCTTCCCTTCACCTAAACCATGAGAAAACCTGTGGGATACCCCTGATGCTTCCAAGACATATCTATATGATTTTTATGTTCCATGTACTTTCTGTTATGAAATGCTACTGAAGTGAGTCTGTGCCACACACATAAAGAAGTCAGCGGCTCTCTGTTGTAAAAAGAGTTACTCACAAAATAAAAATCTACCCAGTGCTTTGAAAAACACCTGGAACTAGGAATAACTCCTGCCAACTTTCCCATCCAAGTATGACAAGCTATATACATGTACTATTATAATCTAGAATTTGGAAAAAATAACTATTTATCAACCAAGCATCTCATGAGATGGGGGACCAGATACCAGGTGATGAACACCTCCAAGATGCATGGAAAGAAAGTGCATGCTCAAAAACATGAAGCAGGCACTTGCTTGCACAGTGTCATCATTTCATGGCCAGCCAAAGGTCTGTGAAAGCTGATTGCTCCTTTGCCTATCAATCTGCAACTGCCTTTAAACTGCTTCCAACTTGGCTTAATTGCTGTCTTCTTGTAACTGCTTGACAGTCTGACAGAGACTGCATTCCCAAGTAATTCATCCTTTTTGTTTAGTTAGAATGAGGTTTAGGGTGTGGTTAATAAAGGGAAATTGGAAAGGAATAATTTCCTTTGGAATATGGGCACAGAGTGACACAGAAAGGGATTATTAATTAGTACAAATAAGTGAAATGAATTCTTAGTGCCAGCACTTTATAGCTGTGTCCAAGAAACTGAAATCCTGAAATTTCGCCTCACAGAAAAATAACCTGGACTTCACAGTAGACTTGACCCTGGCAAAAGAAAAAAAAAAAAGATTTAAATCTACACCACAATCTTCTGGTATCATCAGGGCAAGGACAGAAGACAAAAGGGGAGATGCAAAAGAATGAACTGAGAGCAAAGGATAAAAGCAGTTGGCTCTCTTTAATTTCACTGTGGACATCTAGTTATTGTCTCCCTGATCCTCTGCAGTGACTGGTATATTCCCAGTGCTTCATCCTGCCACTTCCATGGACCTGTGCCTGTCACTCTGTGCCAACCACCATCCAGCCAGGAGTCCCAACCAGACACACCAGTACAGCCAGGGCTTCTTACACTCTGTATCTGACTCATGTACCTCTGGCCTGAAAAGCTTTGCAGAAATATTGTGCTTAAAGCGCAGGAGGCTTAGCAGGCACCTCCACCAGAAGGGAAACATTCCTAATTGAGCACTTCCCAATAACTTATTGATTTAATCAAGTCTCCCTGAGGCATGTCAGCAGCAACACTGACAGCTAAGTACATGAACAAACAAGGGGTAAATGGAGCAGCAGTGGTGGGAGAAATATTAAAGACACTGCTTTTCACAGAACTGCTCTGAATACAAACCATGAACAGCATTTTCCAAACACGTGTATGACAGGACGACACCTTAAATTACAAGAAGGAGAATCAGATTTTTCAAATTGCTATCATTTGAAGCATCTGGTTCTGTTAAAAATAAGCAAAGCTCAAGGGAAACCCATTACTAAATGTCCTCGTATTGAGGTCAATAATAAGCTCTCACAGAAAAACTAAGCTATCAGTTTCCCTTCAGACAGAGGGTGTTAACATAAGAATGCTTAAAGAGGTTTTTTGATCAAATATATCCCCTCGGATAAGGGAAAGCTACACAGAACCATTATCTTCATTGACATGATAAGATAATATGTACTGGTCAAAAATGAACACTTCCAGAAGTCCTGTTTTACACACAGAAATAAAACATTATGGCAAGCTTTGACTGTTGTAGTGTTGAATTCCTAATAATTTTAAATAAATCCTTGACAACCACTGTAGTATTTTTCTGTCTGTATTTCCAGTCTCTGATGAACTAAGGAACCTGCAGTTCACATACATGGTGGTTGACGGCATAAAAAGAAAAATATTGTATGCAAGAGACCCTATAAGAGCACAACCTTGAAGCATCACACTGGTTTTTACTGCTTTGTACCTGGATCTGTGACTATGGTATGTTCAAATATGCTCTTTTGTCTCAGATTGAATGATCTAAATTGCCTTCAACTGAGTTACTGGAGAAACTGTTGCTGTCATCCTGGGAATTGTGCCCATCTTGGAATGAAGGACACGGTTTTTTAAAGCCACTGCCATCTTGACTGTTGGGTTCAATTGTTCTTTCCTGGAAATCCCTATGGATTTGTTTGGTTATTATAATTCTTAACTGTAGTTCTTTCTTTTAGAGAGTGACAATCCATTTTTTGCCTAGTAGGTCTGAGAAACTGTCCAAGACTCCACAGACACTGCTATGAATGTATTGCACAAAAAAGCCTATGGTTTTATAAAGTCAGGAGTCTTCTTTAAGAGCTAAGGGATAGGAAAATCCAAACATGAGAAATGTCAGAGAAATCTTTTTAGTGTCTTTATCAATAGTAGTGACTAGACTGTTTTTAAGTGGAATGACTCAGTCTTGTCAGCCTCTGCATGTTATTTTGAGATCACAGCAATGCCCAGAGTCTTTGCTGTTCCTATCATCTCTATCCTTGTCACCTCTTCTACACCAGCAATTGCTTTCCCAAAAATGTCTTCCTGTGAATCAATTAGGAAACCTGGATCAGCTTTGTGGCTACAGAGGTCACTTGTTGGTTTTCATCAAGGTCGTCTTCATTCAAGTAGCAAATCAAAATAACTTTGCAACACAATACAATGGTCTTGCTACCCTCTCAGTAATCACTGAAGTCTCAGTGTCCAGCAGCTGCAGTCCAAAAATTGCTCATCACTGTTTTGCAGCAAGTTCTAAGCTGCTGCATTATGTATTCAGTGCAAAGCACATTCATGGTTATCCTGACCACACATTTGGATTACAAAGGATGGTCCCTTGCCATGCTTGGATTACTTCAATTTACCAGTGAATTTACCCAACTCAAGTTTTGGAATATATTGTAGCCTGCAAGAGCAGGCTGCCTGCAGCTGGTCAAGATGACCATTATTCAACACTTCCAAGTGGTTATTGCACATAATCTTATGCTCTTTTACAACCAGATGCTCAGCAACCTGAAACAGGTGTCAGGGCAAAGGCACAGCCGAGGCTTCTGGAGGGGCTGGAGCTGAGCAGCTGCTCCAGGCTCCCACTGCAGCCCAGACCCAGCTGAGCCAGGGCACGATGCTGGTACACTTAACACCCTACTTCAGGGTAAAGCAGCCTTTCTCAACCCCTGCTAAGTGTCCTTACCAGCACACTTCATGTTTGGGAAAGCAAGCCCCGCTCTGGCACCTTTCCCTTCGGTGGCTGAATCCCCACTTGGCTGCAGCACCTGGCAGGGATTCCTCAGGGATCCAGGCAATGAGATGACAGACTTGAAGACCCTGTTTACTGGCTCTCCTACCTACTGTGGGCAGCCAGGAAGGACATAGAGTTGTTTCCCTGTCTGTTAAATAGTCTGAGATCAACCAGTTTTGTCACAAAGAGCAAAATCTCTCCATTTAGGTGTTGAGGACCAATAAGATAAAGGTTTTAAGCATCAGCAGTTACTATATTATTTTATATACTATTTTATGTTAGTATAAATTAATAATACTGCTTATACAACCATTTCATCATTTTAGTAAATCATTAGTGCTCTCTCTTACTGTACTAGTTCAGTTTTATTGCTGCTTCAGATTTAATTGTAAAATACTGAACTAAATTTTAAAAGCCTTCCATCTGCTATGAAAACCTGTCATGGGGGTACATCTCATGACACTCTCTCCTCCTTCTCTCTTTCCCCAAATCCTCAACATCTCTGAATTCTCCCAGCCCTTCCCTCCTTGCATTCACTGTCATACCACAGAAGTGAGGAAGTGTCAGCAAACAGGTCAGGATTTAGCCACCATTTTCTGAGTCACCAGCCCTGAAGAACACTTTCTTCTATGAAAACCATGCTGATGTCATGTGTGTCACACAACTGCAGTCCCTCACCACCACAAGGGCTACGTTTAGAAAAGTAAGGCAAGTTGGTGCTAGCAAAGATCACTGTCAGGCAAAGTGTGTGGCTCTCACATCACTCCTGCCAGCCAGCAAAACCAGCAGCAGCACAGGCCATAATTCATTCATGAGGTTCAGCCTACACAGGAGGAAGGTGTTGCTTAAGCAGACACCATTCCCAGAGTCATTGAATCCACTTTTTCCAGATACAGGCAAATAAAGACTGTAATACAACCACTGCTAAGGAAAGAAAATCACGAAATAAGGCTGTAAAACCTGAAAGAGAATTAGGCAGAACTGTAAAGAACACTTGGGAATTCTTTCTTCCACAAAAAAAAAAAACCCACATGTTTATGCCATCTAGACACTAAGTAGATTTCTTTGAGAAAAACTGTTACATTATCTGAGTAAACATGTCACTCAAAACCAGCAACCAGCAATTTACAAAAATGATGCTTGATTATTTAACACTGAAGGAGTAAGGTTGCACGGGGAGAAGTGTTTTTGTTTACACACTGTATCTAGAACAGGTTTAGGCTGAGATGGAATAACCATAACAAATACTACAGGTTTTGTTAACTCAGCAAAACTCCTCAGGCCTAGAACTGCCTTTTAAAGTACTTTTGGTTGTAGTTTCACTGTGTGGCTCATTGCCACATCCCACTCCTCACTCCGTGTATCTTCCAAGAGATCTTTTAAAGAGTAAGAGAAAAGAGAGATTCCTCACTTTTTAGGGGAATAAGGCAAATCCTTGGAGTAAGTTAGGCTGTAGCATTACAGGCTCTTGAGAACTCCTATTTATTTCACTGTGCTCAGCACATCACCTGATTAGGCTTCGAATTGTTAAATATAGCTGCACACAAAAGGAAATGATGGAATTACACATTGCTCCCCAGTTATTGAGGTTTTGATTACTGCAGGTTAATTTTCTCATTGTACTTTCGTGGGGTTTCTCCTAACTTAACATTCTTTTAAGGTAGCCTGTGTTGAGGGAATTATCTTGTTTTTCAAAGCAAATTTCAGCTGATTACTAAGTATTTACATACTGTAATTTGAATGTCTAATTATACAATTAGTGTAAATACACGTAATATGGTTTATTTTTCACAAAAGCTGATAAGGTACATTGCTTTTTGCATTCCAGTGTTACGAGATTTTCATTGCTTGTAATACACAATCCAAAAATTCACATTAAAAGCTTCTAGCAAAAGCTGTTTATTCATCAGTTAACACTCTGCAAATGATTTGAAACACACTTCATAGCACAAACCAAAAAGACATCTGCCTTGTTGTTACAGACTAGAGCTCACAACGACACCTTCATCTCCTAAATCTGAGAGTTGCCTTAAGCATCTACTTTTTTTTCTTGCAGGACTTCACAGCAAGTTTCCTTCCACATTAAACTACCCATCACTGCCTGATAATTCACCTGTTGACTGCATTCCTACAGACATTGCCATGTAACTGGTACTGACATTTATGATGATACCCTTGATGAAATAAAGAAAAATGCATTTGGGAAGATGAATGGAGACAATGCTCCTTCAGTTTTAGAGCTGCTCCCTTTTTAAGCAGCAGTAGTTAATAACTTGCTAATTAGAGGGTGGAAAGTGCTCCTGGAGTCTCAAGAGCTGAAGCAACAATGCATGGACACCAAGCTGCAGAAACCTGCCAAGCTCCTTTGCTCCTCCTCAAAAATCTCAAATATGTTTCCTCAATCAAATTTGACTAAATCTGAATCTTCAGATGTAATCCTCTTTCACTGCTCTTGGTGATCAGGACTCTTTTTTAGAAACATGAAGATATGCAGCACCTGACAGCGATTAAAACAATTATTTATATACCAAACATTCAGTACACAGATTAACACTTAATTCTTTTAAATTACTGCACAGGTTCTGAATGGTTGACTTTCAGCAACAAGGCTTCCACAATTTCTGAGAAGAAAATTTTATTTCTGGTAGAATATAAATTTATGTCACAGTGGGTTTATATTTCCAGTTTAAATATAGTTTGCTCTCATCCAAGCTAGTGTTGAACTTACATTTTTTAATTTTCATTTTCTAAAAACTCACATTTAAAAAAAAAAATTTCCAAACTTGATTTTATTTAATTAAGGGTAGGGGGAAACCATATTTAAACAATGTGGAAAGATCAATTATGTAAGAAATATTTCTGAATTATATGCTATAAAAAGGTTTATTTACGTGTGTTTCCTTGAGCTAGTATTCACCTCACAATGGAAAACGACTTCACCTGGATATTGGATTTTAGAGCACCTCAGAAAACAGCATCAAGATTTTGTAAGGCTAAGTATCAGTTTTTCAACGTGAAGCTTCAATTTTAGCAGCCACTGGCATTCCCCACTTGTCTTTTATGGAAATGTCCTTCAGAGACATTAATTTTAAAAGGGTGACCATAAGAAAAGGAAAACTAAAGACAAGGACCTGGGCACTGACCTCCACATCAGCACTAAGAGCTGTGAGCCCTGTCCTGACATAAGCACTGGAGTAGCCCATGTTTCTATGGTACAGTAGGTAAAACTCTGCAAGGACACAATATTTTCCTAATGTATACACAGGATTTTGCTCCCCCTAAAACCACAGCAAAAGACAGTCTTTCATACTGCTAAATTTATCCCGTGAAATTAGTACACTGGAAAAAAAGCAAAAAAGGAAAAAAAAAAAAGAAAAAGGATGTTTACTCTATAAGTACACTGCAACACATCAGAATAATTTCAAACTACATTTCCTAAAATTCTGCACCCAACAATAAAATACAGTCAAGTCATTAAAGATGCTGAACATATACTTAATTTTCAGCTTATTTTTATGCCCCTTTGGCCTCAGTGAGATTTAAGGACATGTTTAAATTTTCTATTTAATCAAGGCCTCATTTACAAGGATAATAATGCCTTTACAGCATGTATTTTTCTACTCTAAATGCAACTTACAAACCAAATGTGAAGAATATAATCTTTGGCAGCATTCCCTAAGGGAGTCTGGATCTATAAACACATGGATGTAATGTGTTTGTTAAGGCAATTCTTCTTCCATTCTTCTGACAGTTATAATATAAATAACATTTTCTCCTTAGGAAGCAATCCAAATACAATCAAACCAGTATATTAATATCTGTTAAGGTGATCTTCAACTTTATAACTGGTTTAGAACTCTGTTTTGTGAGAGACTGTAAGAAACTGGATGCAGACATGAGGTAGAAGCCACACATCACATCTCATCTCACAGGCCACGCCGGGGCAGCTCTGTTACACCTCCAGTTTCTTTGCCATGGAAAGCAGGGATATCTCTGCCAGTCTATGACAGATGCTTACACAGTATTCTTTAGCTCTAACCTCCTCTTTTTTTCTTTCAGTTTATTCTCAAACAGGCTTTGTGTGAGCCCTCCACACAGGAGTCTCATCCAAAAGCCTGGATAGAGAGGAAGGCAGGATACAGCTCCTGGTCTGTACTCTCTGAGCTATTCTGCAGCAGAATGTATTTGTGAGAACATAAAAGAGGGGGCCTGTCCAGCTCAGGTGTGAAAATCACATCTGCTTCCATCATCTGCCACTTAAAAGCACTTCAATCCCACAGAAAATCTATGTCAGGCCCTCAGGTCTAGTTAAGTGAGACTGGAAAAATCTCTTGTATATCAGCCAGAATGAATCAATTCAGTCTGTATCAAAATGAAATAACTCACAAATAAACACAGTTACACATTTGTATGTGCTGGACTAACGAGCAGACATTCAAAAGAGCATGACATAAGAGCCAGAAATCAGCCCAGGTTCAGAGGAACACAAGGAATCCCTAAGACAGCTTTTTCTTTTTCCAAAACTTGCCAGTTATCGGGAGATACACAGGAGCACAGAATCAACAGATTGGAAAACTCAGCAGAAGATCCAGAAGTTGGAAAAAATGTGGGTTGTGAATATTTTGTTCAAATTAATATTCTGGCAGCTACATTTTGAACAAGCTGTAATTTGTATAAGGCACCTTCTGTTAAATTTGTGGCACAGAATTACAGGGCCCAATCCAAGTTGAAATCAAACCATGGATTTGCATCAGTACATCTATTTACCCTGACTCTCCCAGACCTAAACTACTGAGAATGAGATATTCAAAATAAGAGGATGTAGATAAAGACTTAATAATATTTTTCCTTCAAAAATAAAAGATGCTTTTTATCTCTCCAAAGAAACTAAAGTAAAAGGACCTGCTTAAGTCCTTGATCATACTCATGGTCTGACAGCATTTGTTCTATATATTAATTTTGTACAACACATAAATTCATAGCTAGCAATGAGGTTTTAGGAATAGAATTAAGAAAAGGGCTAATCTATCAGCCGTGTTGTCAACACTATATTTAGAGAGATGAGGGCAGAAGTATTAATCTGTCAAAATCAAAGCCATGGACGATGCTCACTTCTTCAGAGTGGCTGAATCAAAATTTTTCAGCTGTGCATGGGGTTTTTTTGAGTGTTTACTAAAATGGTAAATCACTTTAAGAAGGGTGTGTAGCACAACAGAGGCAAAATAACCCGGTAGAGAAACACAGTTGACAAACTATAACAAAGAAAAATGAATGATTGACTGTTCTTTGCTAGTATAATATGGAAACTAATGGGCAAATAAAACAAGCAGCATGAATTTTTAAAACGAAACAAAATCCCAGCAAAATCAGCTTCACTTTATTGCCACACTTAGGCATGCTGCAAACATTATTTCAGCTCTGATCTGATGTTTTACCAGCTCAATTTTTTCTCTTTATGTTATTAGTAACATCACCCACACTGGTTATGCACAGTACAAATAACCAGTACCTGGGAGTATCTGGGAATCTCAGCAGCTCATTTTCCTTTCCCATCAGTGATCAGCTGCTGATTTTCCAGAGCTATTCCTCAACTTCTCTATGGCACAGATATTATTTTCCAAACACCACAAACCAGAATGGTTATTTACAATCACTGATTTAGTGAATAACATATTTAATGTCAGCCAGGCTTTAGAGGCCACCCAGCATTAGCTGGGCTGTACATGCTCTCCAGAACGACACTGCTCATTCCAGCCACTCCACCCTGCCATTTCCTAGATTCCAGCTCTGCTACCATCCCATTCCACAGATTCCAGCCACACTACCATGCCATTTTACAGGCTGATCATGTGCACAGTTTGTCCAAATCCATATTTTATGTGCTCAGTGAGGTCATACCTTGGCAGTTGGATGACACATTGTGGGCATACACCTGTTCTATAATTCAAAACAGCCAAACACATTTCAGCTTTGATGAAAAGTGTGCTATATATCTGATTTTTGCTTCTTTTCACACAATACAAATGGGTTTGATAGCCATTGCCAAATTATCATGATCCAACCAGCTTTCAAGATTAAATAGTCTGATTATTATAATGAAATTAGAAAGAAAGTATTTCCAGGTTACTACAGTAGGTGAATTTGGATAATCCTGAAGACACCCCTGAAAGTTATACCAAAGAGATCAACAAGTCTGGGAAGACTTGTGAAGAGTGTGCTGGGAACCAGCATCACCCAGGCTTTGGAAGAACAGCTTCTTGCACTGAATGGATTCCTCACCACAGGAAAGCTCTGATCTCCTGCTAGAGCTACTCCTCTTTCCCTCTTTTCTCCTTCACCATCACTAACATGATTGTAAAAAGCTTAAAGTAGGGAAAAGGAGCCCAGATCAATTTGATTTTAACTAACTTTATCTAAAAAAACCTCCTGTCAGACTCACTGAATCTGTGCTACAGTAAAACAAGATGTTCCATTTTCCAAGCAAGTGATTTCTTTCTGCTACACATGAAACCTTCTTCTATCTCATCAATGAGCATAAAGCAAAAACCACTTATGGGAGATACATTATGAGGGATGTGGAGCTGCATAAATGACTTTCAAAAAAATTGCTTTATATTTTTCTGTTTGACATATAATTCCTTTTCCTCTTCATGGGTAAATTGTAAAAGTATCTCTAAACAAAGTTTTATCATGTACTCATCAGTATGCATGTTCTGTGCTCACATTTAGGATCTATTTATAAAATCAATTCTGTTCTGGGCTCTGACAAACAAAACTGAAATGCAGCTGTGTGACATGTTGATAATTTTCATTAGTTCTAAAAAGCCTCAGTAGAAATTACAATCTTACTTGTTATAACCAAATAACCCCAAGAACTCCCAGGAAAGGTGACTTCTCTAAATGATCTTATTTGTTAATGGAAAGAAAGAAGGAGGGGGGGGAAGAAGTGAATAAAAATTCAAAGGAAGAAGATGAAAACTTAAAAATCACAGATGTAAATGCTTGAAGCCATGCTGAGCAGAGACTCTTCAGCATCTCTGTCAGAGACAAATGTATATTGAATTACCCTTGCATTATTTGCACATCCTTTATTACACTGGAGGAGTATTTGCTCAAATTTCAAACAAGCTTGTTGCTTTAAAATCTGAAAACCTCACGGTATTTAATATAAAGAGCCAAAATTCAGCAAGTAAGAAAAGAAAAAACCAATAAAAAAGAAAGCGGATTTTCCAATGATTCCCTTTTGGGAATTGGATCATGGTAAAGAAAATCACAAATACTTGAAAACTGTAATGGGGGAAGGCTTCAGAGAAAATGAAAGAAATTTCATCATTAAATTGTCTTTAAATAACAGTCTATAAAGTAATAGAGTAAAATTAATTTTATCTCCCCTTTTCCTATGTTTGATAAAGAAGGTATATAAGGCTGTTCTGTTTTTTCCTGACTAATATTTGGGGATGGGGGTGTGATAATTTTGTTTCCTTGGATCATAATGTTTTTTAAGTTCTGCTGAAGAACTACCTGCATTTCTTTGTTTCCTAGGGATATTTGTTGATTAAAGATCAGTCTAAAGTATTTTTCAGGCATCATAATTACAGAAGAGTTGTCAAAAAACCCAATAATAAATATGTCCTAAGTAAACAGTCCTTCTATTTTAAATTATTAAATTTTCAGTCTTCTGGGATTTTCTTTTCTGGGGTTTTATTTCATTAATTCCTTTGGCTAAATGTGAGTCCCAGGGCAGGTAAACATCAAGCCTCTGAGTGGAAAACAGAAGCAGTGGTTTTCTAAATATGCACAAACCAGTTGTTTTTAAAGCTAGTTCTGAAGAACCAGACAGGCAATGGCAATGATGTCCACAAGTTCCAGGCTACACTGGTTTCTAAGGCAGTTAATGTGTGAGAGTTCACCAACCAATCCTTTGCACACTGGAGGTATTTTTTACACAAAGTCACTTTTGAAAAAGAAACACAGAAAAGAAGTATTTTCTTCATTTTCTTCATTTTCTAAATATCACAACTGTTGGTTGGCTTTTCTCTTTTTGATCCGTTTAAAATGCCACTTAAATTTGTAGGTTTTTTGTGCAGACTGCTATTTCTTTAATTCCATAAGAGAGATAATGAGGACTGGTTTCTCTGTAATTCTAGTGTGATATTTTTCTGGGTGGTTTTCAAAGTACACTGTGTGTAATTAGGGATAATGCAGACAGTTCCTTTGTTTTCTGGTGGATACTCTTTTTTTTTTTTTTTTTAATTTGGGGCTTTAGGCTTGTTTTCTTTTGCTAAGTAAGTGTTATGTGATTGGACACGAAGTGAAGAGTGAATTGATGCTCTTTGTCACCTGTGGGTATTTACACTTTAACAACTCTGACAATATCTGATTTTAAACCACATCCTACAGAATATTTAGAGAGAAGGAGGATTTCTTCAACTCAGATGCAAATGACTGAGGGTAGAATGGCAATTAGGAAAGAGATGACTGCCCAAATCTTCCTGCGGGACAACTGCCAGAAACCAGCAGGAGCCACTTATGAACTGCCAAAAGCAAAATCTGAGTAAAAAGTGCACTACTGTACAGCAGGATGATTCCACTGTGCTTATATGGCCATAATTTTGAAGATAAGGAAAACAGAGCATTCTCTTCAGTTTAACTGAAAAAAATGACTGTGTTCAGCAGCTCTGAAAATCAGGATAACACTGAATGAATGGTTTGTACATAATTATTGGGTATGGAAAACCTACACTGAATAGCAAAATATGCTTTTGTGAAAAAAAATATCACAACACCACACTCATGTGATTTCTCTTTGCACAACAGTAAAGCAACAGGTGTCTGTGAGCAACTCTAGCAAGTGTAATCCCAACCATCTTACTGCTAATGATTTAAATGGACTCTTACCAAACAGGTATAACCCTTAAATGTCTGTATTCAAGGATCAGCAGAAAGGAGAATACATGATACGTGGGATAATAACTTATTGTTTTACAATCTTCTTCTAATTGTAGGTGTGCTTTCAAGTTTTACTGTGAAGAAAAAGCACTAGAAAATTCCAACCCTCTTCCTTTTGTGCAAATGGTTACATGAACAATTAATCAGGCAACATGGGAGAAGACTGTAAATAACTGGTGTTGTTACTACATAAAATTAACATGTGGTCACTTATTTGGGAAACATACCCTAGGACTTAATGCTTTAAAAAGATCTTGCAGAATTTCAGACTTCTTTTAAAACATCTGGAAGTATCAATATTCCCCTAGTCATTACTTTCTTGTTTTACTACAAACTGGAATCCTGTCCCTGTCATTCAGGGAATAAACCTCTCCAAAGCCTGGAATGTTTGTTTTCCATTAATTTTACGGTATCTGAAATACAAAATAGCTGCCAAACCACGTCCACACAAAAGGCAGGAATAACTTACCATCAAATCTATTGCAAGTGGGTAAAGACACAACTTTGCTGCCTTGAAATTTGTGTTCAGTTCTTAGCCAGACACACAATAAAGGAACTTCTCTGAGTAGGAAATGAAGAGTACAAACCCCATCTGAGAATACTCTCCTGTAGACTTCGTGCACAGTATCTGTGGGCCTTTAAATGCCAAATTTTAGTATATATATATATTTCTCAAGTTCAGCTGCCAGATAAAAATTCTATATTAACAAATTATTTTCATCATGTTTCATGACAACTCCTGAGGTGTTTTTAGAGTTGGCCCACTGACTCATTCTTTTAAATGAAGTGTAATCAAATCAAATCAAATTTTCATCATTCATCCACCATCTAGATTAAAAGATTCACTTCCACCATCTTAAACTGCTGCCAGGGAGCATATTCCTGGGAAACACACTTATAAACAGGACAGACTGTTATTTTTAAGTTTGCCAAAGGCTTTTGTCCGTTTTAAGCTTTGTCACCTATCTGGGCACAAGTCATAGAGTATAACAGTCATTCAGAGGAAAAGAGGTGCTTTTTTAACATTTTTACAGGTCAATATTTTATATCTGTGGGTTTTATACACACAGTTATTGCTACTAATTTCTTGTGAGAGGGTCTGAGAATCAGAGCAGGACCTCAACACGAGTGAGCAGGGCCTGGAGCTGACTCTGTCCAGGTGCTGCCTGAGACCAGGGAGGCAATTCCACAAAACTAAACCAGAGGCTGAACAGATGATCAACAGGGTGAAATGAATGAGATACTGTTTAAACTTGTGGTAATGAAAATGCAAGGATCCTAAAAAGGGAAAAACGGGTAAGCTGTTCCAAATTTGCAATCAGGAACGAGGGGACTGGTGCAAACCACACACGTTATTTCTGTGGATTAAAAAGAGGACTATAAACGAGGGGCTGGCAAAGCAGGGCAGCTGACATGGAATGCTGTTAACAACTATAAAATTTGTAACAAGCAGACTGAGTTGATTCAAAGCCATCCTCTATTTAAGGCAGGAGCAAATAAACCACGCTGACATTCAAGAAATCACAAAGCCCTGTCATTTTTGCCATACAAAGCTCTTGTTTGTCATCACAGTGTAACAATTTGACACATGCAGTTTGTATTTATGGTACTTAGATGAGATGCCACTGTCTCAATGAGAGTTAAGTAAGAAATGAGAACAATAACCTGTGGTATGCACTTTGAAAACCATGAAGCCTACAGCTGGCAAATCCAAAGCTAAAAACAAACATCCAAAACATTGCTAAGTTCTTTAGGCTTGTGGGAAACCAACACTGGAAATGCAGCAAGAGAGATCTTACTTGTTACTGAGGTATCCATGCAGGATGAAATACAGATTTTAGCATTTGGAAGGAGCTTGACAGAGAATGAAGAGAAAAACATGTATTTCATGAAGCAACAATCAAAATGCTGTGTGCCTGAATTAATTGCTTTGGGGCCAGGATGTCACCCACAGGTTGAAACAAGAGTCAGATAATGCACTGAGAATATTAGCAACGGAGAAGAGACTTAAATCCCTCAGGAATATATTCAATGAAATACATGGCTTTCTATTCCAAAATTCAGGCTAACTTCAAGTCATTCATTAACAAAGTCCTGAAGATTAAGAAAATACCAAGGTGTACTTCATTATAAAGAATGACTTTTCTAATTAGGTAGAGATTCCTGTTCTGTGATCATCCCTGTCATACTGACAATGACAAAAAAAAAAGGAGAGATGTGGAGAAATTCAATGAAAGACACTGTTTCTGGAATGGCAAAAATAGTATAGGAAAAGGAAAAAGAAAAAAAGGTGGGGGGGAGGAAGTAAAATGGAACAGTTAAAGAGAAAAAGGAAAAAAAGGAAGAGAAAAAAGAGAAAGGAAAAAACAAAAGAGAGAAAGATCCTGATACGAACTGCAAAAGCTTGTTTTAATGCTGATGCCTTCAACAAAGTCACAGTCCTCTGAGAGGTTTGTGATTTGAAGATATCATATACACAACAGCCAGGAAGCTGACAGGGAAACAAATCAGACAAGTAGCAAAGGGCAAAAGTGTGTGGTTGGCTCCACTCCTGAGAAAACAGAGGGACTGGCCATTAGCAAAGATATTTGGGGGAAAGAAAGAGATACACGTGCAGATACCCTGAGCAGAGCAATTAGTTAAGTCTCCTACTGATAGGAGAGTTGTAAACCACCAGGAAAACACTTTGCTAAGATGAAGTGTCATCACCACACACAGCTCCATGGCTGGCTGATTTTGGAGAGGCTGAATCTCGTCGAGCTGCTGCTCTTCTGAGCTGCCTATCCATTACAGCACTGAGGGCTACGAAATCTGCACAGCTCAGGAAAACAGGGCACAGCAAATCATATTAGAAGATGGAAGTCTAAAGAGGTGGTGAGCCAAATTGAAGTAATGAATGCCAAATGTGATGTGAATGATAATCTATTTACACGAACTCCTACCTAAACTTCTGTATTACTTCCACTTGTGCTTCTTTAGTGTCATCAGAATGATGAGATGTACAGTAGAGGCAAAGTAAGGGATAAAATATAAAATGAAAGTAGGAGGAAGCACCCAAAACTGCTTCTCAGCATTGGTTTGACTGACATTTTTTGTAACTTGGAGAAACATAAATATTGATTTCTTCCCAAATATTATTTGATTCGCAAACCCCAAAGACATTTGTTTGTGTTTTAAGGGATCAGTGTATTTCAATACTATCTGTGTGAAAACACAGCAAACAGAAAGAGCAAACGGTAAAAAACATACCACCTGGAATACAAACCAGATTTAAAAGGACTCACAAAGAGGCTTAATGGGTACCTATAAATCTAGCGAACAATTTCTGGTCCTGGAAACAACATATACTCTCAGAAAAGATACTTTCCCATTTCTTCCCCCTGTCATGTGCCAACACTGCTTAAAAGAGCAAACAGTTTTGGATGAGAAGACCCTGATTTTGCAAAGGAGCACAATGTTAGCGAGCCCTGCTGTTGCCACTGGCTGAATCAACTCCTTGTTACACAACCCACATTTCACAGAAACCAGCAGGGCACTGGGCAGCCCTGCACAAGCCACTGGAGCATCTAGGGGCTCACATTAGATGAGCATGATTGAAATGCAAATAAAGTATATTACTTTGAAGCACCCAACACAAAGGTGTGTCTGGCGAGGCAGCAAAGCACAGGCTGAGAAGGCTTCCTTGAAATGGTAACAATATCAGATTAATGCAAAAAAAATTCCCTTTCTTTTATAGTAAATAAAAAGAATATTTGATACGAAAAAAAATACTGGGATTTGAACTGCAGTCATAAATCCTGCCAGAACAAGAATCCTATGAGGAGGAAAAAAAAAAAATCTTCTATTTATTCATCTTTAGGAGATGTCAATATATTGGCAGAAATATGAATAATCATAAAACTCACCATCCAGTATCAGAATTAGAATACAAAATACTACTGATGGATTAATTATGTTTTTTTTTTTTCCAAGCTATTCAGATAATTAACATACTAAGTTCAGAGCTATTTCTGCAATGATAATGGACTTGTTTTGTTGTGGACTATTTAACAAACTGTTGGACACTTTTTCTAAAGCTTGTTTACATTCCTGTACATCCTGGCTTGATTGATATTCTGTCCTTTGGATTATGGTGTCGTGCCAGCAACACCACTGAAATAGTTCAAGACAATATAAACCTTGTTTTTCAGAGCTTCTACAATAAATCAGACTACAGTAACTCTTTAGAGAAATAAAGCGTAATATGCTAAAGAACTTTCTTTTTACTTTTATAACCCCAGACACAAGGGCTTCCACTCAGCAAACTGTTTCAGAGCTTGCAGTAGTTAAAACTGTTCAAAATTCTGTGTAGCCTTAAAACATATATAGATCACTCACCAGAGTCACAAAGAAACAGAACAAAACTCAGATATTTCCAGTTTCAGTGCTTGTAAGAAACACATTTAGGCACATACATGCACGAGTAACCCTGATCACACTAAGGCAAATTCTTACCCTTTTACTGAGTCAGCTTTTAGAGATGCAGTGTTTGTGGCACTGAAGTCCCACCAGTCTCAGCAGTCTTGGATCACGTCAGTCTGTGCATTTGCGCTCCCGGAGAAGGAGCGTGTGAGGTGCCAGACACCCTCAGCTCCCAGCACAGGCTGAGCCAGCATCCTGCACCTCCTGCACTCAAATATTCCAGCAAAGGCACAGCACTGGCTATCCTGAAACATGGAGAGCCTTGAAGGGAAGCATTTATACAGCCTCACACTTCCTTGTGCTCATTCAAAACCTGATCGAGAGATCTACTGCAGCTGCACCAGGAAATCTTGCCTGCCACAGAAATGTCATGCATAAAAATATGTATATGCATGCACAATTTTTTTAAGGTATACACATGTATATTTGTGCTCATTTGTGCTGTCTGCCTGCAAGGACAATAAACAAAAATTGCAGAGCATTTTTGAAAGACCACAAGCACTTAACATTAGTAATCTTCAAAGTGAAAGTGGCTATTAGCCCACATACATCTCAAAACATGGCTTTGTTGTTAACGTGCTACAAATGAATAGAATCAAAATATGAAAGGTAACAGAAAGAATTCTAGGATTATATAATTAAACACTGCTTCTTTCCTTCTGGGTACCGTGACTCACAATGTGCAAATGTATTATGCAAAATACGATTAAAACAGAATCTGCATTTTACCCTTGGGTTCATTAAATAGTCAAGAGGAGTTAGAGAAGAAAAAGTTAATTTAGGCTGAAAATAAAGCATTTAAAAATAAGAGTTTTCATATTGTCCTTCAAAGATCAATCCAAGTGGAGACTTGAAAAGAACAGTGTGTCTGTTTCAGTGTTGGTTTGTTTGAATCTCCACTTTTATTTGTATCCACATCCCTGGAGTCCTGCAAGGACTGTTTGCTGGCTTTGTTTTAAAAAAAAAAGAAAAGTAAAGAAGAAAAATAAAAGAGAACTTAACCATATTCTCAATCAAACACATTATTGGAACATATATAGGAGATCTGAATCTAACTGGAATATCTTAGCCCTGCGAGTGAGATATTTCCACAGTTACAATTATGTGGGTTGGAAGGGATTACACAGCACAGAATTACCTTATGTAAGCAAAATTTTAGATGAATTTCCATTGTGTATTTTATTTTATAATCCCAAGATATAAAATCGCATCTATGCCTCATCTTTTCAAAGTTGTTTGGTTTGGTTGTTTTCTTTTTTTTTTTTATTAATCCCTCATGCAAATTAGAAATGAAGATTTATTTATTTATTTAGAACGTTCATCCAAATCAGCTTTGCTGGTTTATTCTTGTAGCTTACAGTTTAGCTGGAGATTCATTCTCTCAGGGGATTCGTGTTCTCTGTCCATAACAGAGAAGTGCCTTCTTTAAGCATTGCACTGACTGTGTACAAGACTGGGATGGCAGCTCATTCCTGGGCTCTTCATCGGGAAATGTTATTCTGTAGGTGGTAATTAAACATGGGATAGTGTGAAACGATATCCCTCTCCTTAAGGAGCAAACCTCAGTTCTGTCCTTGCATTACCCTTGAGTCTCCAAGAAAGAATTGAGCTGATGCATATGAGGGCTGACATGCTGAGCAGGAGATTGCACAGTGGTTTTGGTCAATTTAAGCGAGGATTCCACCAGACCACCCTGCCTGAATATTTGTGTCCTTCCCTTGGGCTACTTCTGTGCTTTCACAGACATGTAGTGATCCAGCTCATCCTCAGTACCCAGCCTCTCTCCCCAGTAATTTTTTGGTTATACCCATACCAGCCTAATACTGATGTACTCAAAGTGTCCCAAATTATGGCCCAGTGATAAATCCTGATAAAAACAACTTGTATCCAGCATTTCTTTGTAGTAGCATTACCCATTTTGGTTTGTCTGTTTTTATGTGAATCCAAATCCTCCAGTGTCAGGCAATAAAACACTGCTCTAAGTCTATCAAGTAGTATTTACACTTTTCCATCTAGAAGAAATTCAACTGCAGAGTACAATTAAAACCAGTAAATGTTTCCAGTGTCTTTTCTTTTTCCTCCTTAAAGGAATTAAACCACTGCTGACACAGGAGGAAATAAATTGCTCTTGACTGCAGCTAACACTTCATAACCTCTTGGAACTCTTCTGGTGATCATGACCCTCAGTTTGAGAGAAAATGCCCAGTGTGAATGAGCATCTACTACTCCATAAACAAGCCACAATAGTGTCTTTATTATTTACTAGAATAGAATTCTTCATCACCCTTGGCATCTGGGTTTCTCACCTCAAATGACTTTTTAAAACTCGAAACTCCAGTCAAAAACCATTCATATCACAAACCAGTCTAAATGGATAGCAAGAACAGACACATTTGTTCAAAGCTGCTCAAAAGTCACTGATGATGGAAAATCAAATCATCTTTGTGCTCCAGGTCCCAGTATCTCTGGCCAAAATGCATTAAAAGGAAAAAATAATCAATCAAGGTTATTACCCCTATGTACAACTTGTGATGTGATAGTTTTCTTTATACCACTCTGAATCTTCCACCAGAACAATGAACTTCAGAAAATGAAATGAGAAGAAAAACCCCTCTTGCTTTCAAGAACATAATTTCAAAAGTGATTCATGGAAATCAGTGTAGAGCAGAAAAAAAGTTGGGATAGAAGATAAAAATGGCCATTTTAGAATTAGGTAGCTAAGCACAGACAGAAGCTGTTCACCTGCTTCTCCCTTGGGCTATCCCAGTCTTCTCATCTGTGAAATCCAGAGCTAAACATGCATTTTTAAGGATGACAGTTTCTGCCTATTCCAATCTGCACTTATAAACAGGGATCTGGCCTAAAATTCAACTGCCTGGGCTGGAGCAAACAGGAGTCTTTGCAGGAATGGTTCTACTTGATGAGAGATAACAAGCACATGGAACAGGGATGATGTCAGACATAGGACTCCACTTAAGTAATCCCCCTAAATTATGCAGGAAAAATAATACTATTGCCCACAATAATACACGCAAATCCTTGTTGATCATATAAACATAAAGAATGGAAACTCTGAAAAGTTAATGATGAATAAGCACAAATATTACTGAGGAACACTTATTTGCCAGAGGCCACATTCCTGGCATAAAATGTGGTAAAGCAGGGCTCCACTCTCAAATTAGTATGATTTTGGGTCCCTAGCAGTGATCAAAGTTTTCTGAAATCTTCTGACTAAGTAGATTGCAAAGCCTGTCTATACTAGTGCATATTCAAATTTGTTACTAATGCCAGGCAAGAACCTGATGTAAAGAAACATCCCACCAACTTCTGTGGGCTACTCTTTCACATCACAGTTTTCTGAGTTTTATAATTGCCATTTCCCACCTTCAGGAGCACACAGCCCAGTCCTCAGCTTTGCTGGGCTCTGGGTCAGAAATCAGGGAAGGCAGAGGGAACTGGGAGGCTCAAAACCAGTCCAGCCCACAGCAGCACATCTGGTGTGCAACGACTGACAGCTGCAAGGGACCACTCTGGCACTGGGGATTGATGAATGGTGCAGTACCTCGATCACTCTTCTTCTACTTGAAGAATGTTTTCTGCTCTAGGGCTTGCAGAGAAGTTTTATAACACAAAAACCCCTTCAATTGCTCGACATCCAAAGGGCTGGTTTTTGTGTCACTGAGGCAGCACACTGTACCCAGCAGTGAAAAACTGGACTCTGTGTGTGTTTTTATAATGCACACATATGCAAAAGATAACCTCTCTTTGGTCAGTGTCATCACTTGGGCAGTTTAAGTCATGTTAGCTGTTCAAATATTTTAAAAGTCAAATGTGTTAATTTGTATTTTTTAAACTTCAGTCCACCTGATAGATTTTATTTAGTGGTAAGAGTTGCCTCCTTTCTACTAAGCAAGATAACAGCTACAGAAAGAGATTTAAATATCAAAATCTTCATTTGCTAAAAGTTCAACCTTAAAGACTCTACTTCTGCCCAATACCTTTGAAATTACTACCAAACTTTACCTGAAAAAGGACAAAGATTTAGCATCAACTTCTATCTTCTTAATTGCATTTAAAGGATGCAGGCAGCCTTTGCTTTTCATGAAAACTCTCAAACACAGACTTGGGATAGATACTCCTAAAGCTTCTACGAGTGTTCAAAACAGCCACCATCTGCTGAAGTGCAGAGAAGAGTCAGTTATTCTTCTGAAGTCGCTATTACAGCACCTGACAAACAACCCAGACAGAAAAGAACAGCAATAGTTCTTTCTCACTTTTGTTTTGCTATAAAGCACGAGAAGTGAAAACACTTCTTCAGTCTTTGCTGGTTTTGTGATTCATTTTAGAAAAAGGTAGAAGCGAGGCCTGTTTCGGCAGATAAAACATTCATCCTTTCACCTCCAGCACAGATGTTTTGTCTAACACGAGTTCCTAAACAAACAGAATTTGGAGTTCTGCTTTGTGATAGCAGCTCATATCAAAAACCCAATCAGCACACAGGATTCAGAGCAGTCAGCAGGCTTTGGCAGAGAGACTCAGACCTAAGCTATGACAGGCTGTGAATCATCTCTGAGCCTGGGAAGGGTGTTAAGCGGGAGAGGAGGGCACAGGTTAATAGCAAGGCAGTGTAATGACAGCATATGGCTTTGACCAGATGCACAGGATCTGGTTAGAGGAATAAAAAGTCAGAACTCTCCATTTTCACCATCACTCTGACCTTCACTGTCCCGTTCGCTCCAGGAATGGAAGAAGTAAATGAAAAAAAAAAAAAAGAAAATTAAAATGTTAAAACAATTACAGTCCCATATACGACCTTTGGAAATTTAGATTTGAACTGCTAAGTGAGGTTACGTGTGTGAAGGCCTGACAGTTGTAAAGATAAACATTTATACATATCAAAATTGCAATATACTCGTGGAAAGCTTTCCAATGAAATCTTAACCACAAGCAGCCTCTGTACATTTTGATCTGTCAGCAACAGAAAATCCAGAATTTTGATCAGTGCTTGGCTTTTTTGAAGACATTTGCTCTGAAACATTCTCTGTTCCATAAGCTATATATGCCTTGTTTGTCAATGAGTCAGCTCCTGTTAATAAGTCATGCAAAATGATGCAGATTGAAGTTATGCAAAGAAAATTATCTTTCTTGAAACTACTGTGTTAGTTGATTTGCCTACTTAACATGTTGTGACAGCTTCAAGATCTTGAAACTGTCTAGAGATATACACAAACCATTAAAAACTCCAAGAAAAGCTGCATTTGAAATAATAGCAAGTGTCAAAATATCTTGGAAAGCGGAGGGCAATAAAATATTAATAACAAAACAGCTGTTTAACGGCACTACCAAACACTTACAACATGTTGGTGTTATTTATACAAGAGAGGGTATGCCATATTTGGAAAATTATGTCCTATGGTTCTCCTGGATGCTTTAAGCACATATTGAAAAAAAAGCTATTTAACTATAGTTAAATTTAACCAGTGTAGTAGCAAAAATGACAACTTACTTAGCTATAAAGCTTTCTTTGTGCACTGACTCTTGACAACCTTCAGGAAACTAAGAACAAATAATGTCTTATTCTGATGTTAACATCTGTGTTACCTGTCAGTGATTTTTGTTTGTTTGTTGGTTCATTTTTAAACACCAAACCCATAACAGCAGACAGGAAACCCCTGTTACCCAGACAGGTGGAATGAGCTTAAGTGGATATCTGTGACCTCCAGTTCAAAAAGACAAAAAGAAAATGTGAATATCTCGATTACTCTGCAGGATTAGGGATCATCAGAATAAATGGATATGTTTTTTACTGTATTTAATTCTGGAGATATTATAAATATGTAAAATCCTTTAAAAAAAAACTAGATAGAGACAGATTTAAGCACTTCAGTGTGAGCTGTAGTTGTTATAGGACATACAGGCCTCGCCTTTATGAAAAGGGTTACCTCATCCTGTTTCTTATAGTTTGATTTTCTGGACTTTTTTTTTTTTTTTTAAGAAAGAGAAAAACCTTTACCCTTTTTATTTTTTTTCCAAGTGCCATTTTCTTAATGAGAAATTGATGAATGATGACATCTGGCAAGAGAAAAAAAGCATATGGTCTAACTAGCTGTTTCTGCAGAGGTTAAAATCAGCTTTGCAATTTTCTCTGGTTGCCATTATGATTGACAGATCATCAAATAAATCACTCTTCTTCCCCTCTGTACTGGTCCTCTGTACCATGAAAGACACCAGGGGGTAAATTTGCACTGTACTACATGAGGAATTAGACACGCAAGGTCCATTAACATAAATGGGATTTTTGCACCTAATTCCCTGCACATCATGCTGAAAAATGTAGCCGTAGGATATAATATTCCTGTTTTCTTCTTTATTCTATTTATAATTTTTAATTATTAATTTCTAGCATAATTGGGTTCTTCTAAAGAAAATTAAATGCTTAGTATGTTACCTAAAATATTGTTTAAGACCCCTTGGGCTTGATGTGGAAGATGACAGGAGTTCATACACATGCAGTTCAACAACTCCAAGAAACTAAGGTGAAAAGGGATTGTTGATCACACATTGTGCTTCCTTCACAGCTATAATCCAAACCTTACCTGTTTTAGCCCAACCCATCTTATCCTCATCTCTTTTAAAAAGTAATCGAAATGGACACAGTATTTTAAAATTTTAAGGAAGTAAAGGGTGTTTAAAACTAATGAGAGTAACACTGGATTAATGGAAAGGGTCAGAAAGGTGTTGGATTTGAGACTCCAGAATTCATAATCCCTCACACTGCTAGATAAAAGTAGGGTTTCTGAATGACTTAGATACTGTCTGCTTCCATTCCTTTGCCTTCACTGGAAATTCTGAAATTTATCCAATTCCAATCTGCAGCATTTTGAGGTCTTTCATTTTGATAAATGGGCAAATAAGAAATTTGGGTTGATCTATTTTCTTCTTTTTTTTTTTTTTTTTTTTTTCCAGGGGCTTAATGGTTATACTGAAAAAAGTGTAATTTCACTGTATTGACACAGAAAGGAGATATGAAAAGTTGATGTTCAGGTCATGATAATAGAACCTTTCTATAAGCAGATAACATCCTTCTTCACTTTTCAATCCTCAACTGGCAAAGGCACAGGAGCTGTTGAGACTCAGGTTGTTGATACTCGACTGTTTGTCTCTGTAAAATCTGGGTGATATTGTCCAAAGATACAAAAAGAAGTGGTCCTTTGTACTGAGGGGCTCAAAAAGAGAAGATAATGGACAGAACTTCATGAACAAACAAAACTAACAGGAAGAAAGTGCCATGTGGGAATATGGGGCAGGTTCAAAGGAAAAAAATTGACATGAACAGCAACATAGGGTTGAGAAGGCTGTTGTTGCTACCACCCAGCTGAACATCTGAATGACTGAGATCATGTGGACAAATTGCCAGGTCAGACAGGTAATTTGTTGCATTTCTTAGGGACTGAAGAGAAGCCAAAGTAAAGAATGCTGTATCAGTAAAGTTGATATAAATGCAGATGAAGCAAGTCAGGCAGACCTTTTGTTGAGGGAGGTACTGGGAGATTTTGACATAACAGGCAAAAGGAGAAGTCCCAAACAGCTGCTAGCTCACAAATCTGGACAAGAGCTGTCTTTTTGAAAGGGGTAAGGAAGAAGGGGGAAGAGTTCTGAGAGATTAAATGAATCATTTGTTTTGGCTAAGATCACTATTGCAGAAAAATGTCGGTGAAAATGCCAGAGACACGAAAACACAAGATGAAAGAGGAAATGCCTGAATGGGAGTGTTAATTCTACAACTTATCCAGTACATTTAATTTAGAAAGATACAACATAAAACTATAAGATACTACTTGGATCTTAATTCCAGCATTTTCTACCACCTTTTCTTCTATACTATCAGATTCCAAACTTAAAAAAAAAATATAAAGTCTAGACAAATAACATTTATATAAGAAGGGTATGAATAAAAAGCTTGTTTCTATCTTGGTCCTTTTCTGACAAAGCCTGACAAACAGTGCCTCTGTTCTTTACAAGTCTGTTTTATATAACAAGCTTGTTTTGAACAAGTATTTTCATAAGAAACGTCTCTGTCTGTAATGATTTCTATAGACTGTTCTGCTTTCTGGTTAATCCAACAGCTTTACACATCACCTCAGCAAACAGAGAATGGAAACCTGCACCCCTTTGCTTCTTGTATGGCAAGTTTTCACACAGGAATATATTTTCATGTCGTATAATGGGGCTTTTTATTCTTTTGCTTAAGATTTTTGTTTCTTTTTACTTTTCTGGAGCATTGATTGAGAAAAGTCAAAGGTCTAGTTCATGTTCACAACATCTTAGATATAAGAGGGTCATATATATGGCATGACCAATTAGCCAAACAATGCTAACACTACCTTCAGTTCTGCTGAAGTGTACATGCTTTTTTCAACCACTCCTGAAATTATTGAGAGAGAGCTTTTTTGGATGACTACTGAAATGGATGTGGTCGCATTTGTCATCGTTGCTCTCAGTTTCATTAGTCTGCATTTTCCTGTGATGAACAGAACTTCAAGTGACAGCTACATTTTTAATGTTTTCAGAAACCTGGAGTTTTCATTTACCTAACAGCTTATGGTACTCCAGCTGAAGCTGAATTCCCTGTGAATATGCTTTCTGTGTACTACTGCTAGATTACAATGAACTTAATTAATAACACAGCACTAAGGCAACTCCAACACTGTGTGTCAAACACGGGGTACAACACACTGAGTCAAATAGATCCACTTTTGTTTCTATTGAAGGCATGATGAAATGCCTAACAAGTCACCAGAGATGGTGCCAAGAGATTAAATCATCTCGCTAATAGCATAGAAAAAATCAATGTTACCTTCGAGAGATTGCTGATAAAAGATTATAGAAATATTTTGTCCTTTATAGGTAACAACTATGCCTGTTGCCCTTATCTTTTAAGATCTTTATTAGGAGATTCACAACACTCTTGGTGACATACTTCCTGTAATTTTTTGGGGTTTTATGGATTCAAGTTAAAGAGTTTGTTCGTGTCCATTCCCTGGCACTCTGAAAAGTTTGATCTCCAACAAGGGCACAAGAGACATACGATATATAGGAAGAGTGATTGCTAGTTTAATTTAAATATATATATTTTACCTACCTATATATATGTGTGTGTTGACTTCACTACAGATTTCACTTACTTTCTTCTGAACAAAACTAAGTAGGTGGCCCAGATAGTCAACATCAAATGTACTTTTTTCCCTTTTAAAACATGAAAGGAAAACTGTGAAGATGCTTGTGCATGGAAATGCACTGTATGAAAAGAGAATATATCATGCACCTCATCTTATACATGTCTAAGAAACTCATTGTCTGCCTGTAAAGCTTTAAAAATGTGGCCTTCAGCATCTTCTTGATGTAATAACAAAGCTTGCAGTGTTATTGCAGCGTAGTTGAGTAGGTGAACAATACATCCCTTAAGATGTCAAATGAAACTGTGATTTCCCAAAGTTTCTCAAGCATTGTTGTTCTTTAAACCTGACTCCAGCTCCCTTATCTACCTTGCTTTTCTTTAAGCAGCTTATAATTGATCAGACTTATCAGCACTGTGGTATCTTGAGTTTATTATTTCAGGAGCTCTGCTGAAAGGGTGTCTTCCCCTGTCCAACACTGAGAAGACTTTATATCTGCTGCTTCTGGTAGCACTGACCACTTCAGCAGCTCTCTCACAGTGCAGATTAACATCTAATTTGTTCTCCCACTATCACCTCAAGGTCTCTCAATGCTATTCCTTCACAGTCATTTCCTCTCAGTTTTATGAGTTTTCATTTTCTCCTGATGAACTTTCCTATGTTCATTACGAAATTTTACTAAGATAATCTTTTACATACAAAGCAAAAAATAATTTATTTTTTTTTTAAATTCCTGAACAATGATGCTGATAAGGAAGATCCTAAAAATCATCACATGAAATTCTCTGTAATAGCACTTTATCAGGGGAGGCTAATTTTTGCCAAGCTGCCTAAGTAATTTCATAATAATTTTTTTTATAATTATACTGATAAAACACCTAAAAACCAATTTTCTTCAAATGAATTTCAGCCAATGCAGTAATTGCAGCCAGTTGGGAGGTGCAAGTAGAATTTGTTGTTGTTTTTCATTATAGTGACATGAGAGATACTGTTCATCATTGTTCAACATAATTTTGTCTCCAGATTTAGCTTTACACTGTAGAACCTCCCTACCTTAAACTAAACTAAACCTTGAACTAATCTATTGAAAAAGTATTTAAAAAAATTGAACTAATTGTCAAGATGATTACTGCTGATTTTATGACACCATGTACCTGTTTCTTTCTAATACTAAGAAGATACATGCATCTGATGCAGATATCTAAGGATTCAAAATCACCAGAGAAATGAAGCTAACTACATCTCAATATGGCAAAGTTACTCAAATATGAGGTTATTTTGGAAAATATTGGTAATCTGACTTTTTTGTGGTGGATCCTTATTCAGATAAACAGTGTCTTGTTTTACATCATAATTAGTGTATTATTTTATATGTGTTTATATATACACATACACAAAGACTGTCAATCGACAAGACATCTAATGTATGCTCTCTTAATCAAGCATCATATTTATATGATATTTACTTATAATCAGTTAATTGCTAATGAACATTAATTCACCTATTTCCTACAAATTATTTACTGCCTAATGAATGAAGGAATCTTCCAGCATCTCAAGGGCAATGATCACTTAGTCCCTCATATCCTTGCTTTGATAGTCTATAATCTGAAACTGCAAGGGACATTTTATGGCAGTAAGTTCTTCAAAAAATGGCACCATCTATGAAGTACCATTTGTAAAATTTAATTATTATTACTGTTTTCAGGAAAACTGCCGAAGAAACCTACCATGTAGTTAAAATTATTGGAGGAAAACAGCTTCTCTTTCCATGGTTTGTTACTGTACTCCACAACAGAATACACAAAAACCAGTGTCATATGTAGTCCTGTGCATAAAATTAAGTAGCTTAAAATGAGTAGACTTCTTTTGAATAGTTATCAAGGGTGCTGAAATTCAAATAATCATTAAAAAAACGCAACAAAAATCCAAAGCCAAAAAGCAAACACTGGTAACGGACTTTAAATTGATTTCTAAAGGTGATGTATTTAAATTAAGTATCCTAATTAGTTATAGATTATTTCTTTCTAGACCAATAAACAGAAGAAATATGGTTAAAATATTTTAAATATTCAAGTTTTGCATAAATGTGTTTCTTAAATCACAAGAAGAGTGCTGCATTTTAGACTTTATTTTAAACTTAATTGCTCTTCATTTCGTTCATGATTACATTTGTATTTCTGAACTGAATATAAAAAAATAAATAGGTACTAAAATAAGTATTCTTGTGCTAAAAATCAAAAAACTGTCATGAGATGTTGACCTAAATGAGAGGTAAGTTTAGAAAGGATGTAAAAATTTACTCAAGACACAGATCTGCCTATTTATGTTGTTGATTTTGTAAAACACAAAAAATCCACAACCTAGTGCAGGACAGAACCTGCTTCCACTACATACAATTTATATACATATATATAAATACCAAAAGGGTTTTTTTTCATGGTTATGAGAGCAAACTTGGAACTGTGAACACCTGTTGTGTCAAACAATTGAAAGGAAATAAACCAATACTATTCAAATCATAGCTTCATACCTGCTATAGTTCACACAGGTTTGTTTCCTATTTGAGTACACAGGATTATCTGTGCTAAGGCAGTAGCTGATTTTGTCTTACTAAACCCTGTACTAAAAACAGAGGAAAGAAGGAAAGATTCTGACCTATAAACATGGAGAATATTACCCTCAATGTTTTAGTAGTCCCTGACCTTTCAGACTTGGTTAAGGAATGGACAAAATGTCCAGCAACATTTAAAGGAAGCTGAGAACTCCAGACAAGGCAGCTGGCAAAGATAAATCCAACATCAATGATAAAGACAAAGGCCAGGGGGCAAATATATGAAAATTACTTTGTATAAGTGAGGACAGCAATACTGTCACATCTGTCAGTTCTTCAGAGCCTCTGAATTTCCCTTGGATCAGGACCCAAATGAGCCTTATAATATGAAAATGTAATTCCCCTTTGGGTAAAAACCTCTTTAAACACAATGATAGCCTAAAGATTACTGGAGTAGGAATAAACACCACCACTTGGTCACACAGAGGACCCAGACTGCAGACAGCTCATAGGGCTGATGGATTCCTTGTTTCCAAAATGCCCTCAAAACCAGGTGGGCCATGCAGGACACACAGGTAGAAAGAGCTTCAGTAAACAAAAGATTAAAAGAATTAGAAGGTCAAAGTATTTCTTTTCTGAGTTTCGATATATACAGACAAGTTTAATGTTCTTTGCTGTGGCAGAAGCTTTTAGCCCATGACTAGCTGAGGTGTGTATCTCCCTTCTCTGCAGTAGACCATAAGCACAAGAGAAGGGAAAGGTGTGTAATCTTCACCTGTACTCTAAAGATAAAAAAGGTAGAAGCCTTGAAAGCTTAAAGCATTACTGTCGTGCAGCTAATGCAGAATCCATGGCAGCAAAATACCTATTAGAGCTTCCAGGGACACGTGAGCCCAGCTGAGGAAGAGACCACCCCGAGGTGGGAAAGAGAAACAACTTTTGAAGCGAGACTTCTTCCTATGAAAACAATCCAGAACCCCCTGATCCTCTGTAACATCGTGGGGGTCTTCAAGAAAGGAAAGATTAGTGCCAAATTTTAAATACGTGTCATTCAGAAAAGTGTGCACATGCTCACTGTGGGGATAAAACTGGCTACTGGCCAAAATGGAAATATAGCAAAATAAGAGCATGAATTACAATAATTTTTTACTGGATTCCTTAGCAAGATAAAAGCTCTACATCTGATACATTTGCCCTTCTACGTTTGTTTTTGCATTTCCCATGTCTGATGGCAGAAAGCACACACATGTGATCCACCACTTTGCAGCAAAACAATCCATATTCATATCTGAAAGTGCACTATGTAATCCCATCTTCAGATAGCATAATTGCAATGTGAAGAGAAAAATACTGAATAAAGCACTTATCCTGATAAGTGTTTCTGTGTAAATATAAGTCTACAGGCACCACAATGCTAAGGGTAACATTGAAGCTAAAAAAAGAATGGCAACTGTACAGAGTGTTCTCATTGCCCTGGTGACATCAAACAGGACTGGACAATGTGCAACACACCTTAATATTATTTCCTAAAGAAAAAAAAATCCAGCTGATAACCCAAGATTCCAGTGTAAATGTGTAATATTCAGCCAGGATTAATTATGGCCATGGTGGATGGTAACATACACACAACGACTTCGTTATTAAACTCTACCTTGAAAGTCATAACACTTCCCATGCAGTAGCAGCACAATTCACAAATCAGGGGAAAACATTTGACATTTGTTTGTTAAATAACCTGTTTCTGAAATTCAACAATGGGTCAAGAGAAGTCAATTACTATTTACACGTTTACCCAGCTGTCTGACAGCTGTAGCCAGAGGTAGAGCACAAGTTTGTGTAAGGGAAAAAGGCTGCTGAGGGTGGAAAACTAACCTGATAATTGCCACAGCCATCCCCATTCACAGCTTTGCCCTGTGCCATCCTCCTTCCTGGTCCCCCACTCTCCTCCTCAGTGCAAAGGAGTTTGAGCAGCTTGGCAGTGTCATCAGTGCACTGAGAAAAAGTGTATTGCTGAGCTCACCCTCCCCTGATGTAGAGCCACAGAGGCTTAGAAGAGTTTTGAATTTACTGTCACTGCTACATGCTGCCCTCAGCTTGGGTTGTAATAAGCTTTCCCCCTGGAGAGGGGCAAATCCTCAAGCCTGGGACAGAAAAGTGGGAAAGGAAGAGAGAAGGATGTTGCTCCATTTTCATCCTAGCACTGAGGTGTGTTTTGAGGAGAGCACTGTAAAATTAAAGAGAAACTGAGAGTTAAAAGGAGAAAATTAAGAGGAAAAGAAGAAGACAAACTGTAGATCTAAGTGAGAAGCAACAGGAAAAAACTCCAGGGAATGAAATCCTTGAAGCAGCAAAGAAACAACATGATAAGAAAGTTACTCTTCAGTTACTGTTTTATACGGTTCTGTTTACCCAAAGCACAGAGATGAAACATAAAATGATTAACAGCCAATGGAGTAAAGAATATTTATAGCCATCTATCAATGAGGGAAGTAAATCCAAGTTCATGTAAAAAGAAACATCAAACTTGCTGGCATTTAAAAAGTCAAGGTTAGATTATTTTAAATTAAATTTTAAACGCAGGTGAAATTTATAATTTGTTGTACAGCTGCTGACATTTTTGGTTTTCCCCAGACTCCCAGAGAGGCTAGAAGGCTTTATCTCAAAGAAGAGAGGGAGGACAGGAATCAAATTCCTCCTGAAAAGATGAATATGTAAAAACATTCAACCTGTGATATCTCATGGTTCTGATCACAATTGTAGCCTTTAAATCAGCCCAGCTCATTGTCAGTGAGAAGAAGATATGGAATGAGGAGACAAATCACACAGCCACGAGTACATTCCTAGATGAACAACCAACCCTTTGTTAATATTAAACACCAGGATGTGGCCACCCTACAGTTGATTTCTATCACCAGTTACTCTGTGTAGTCCTTTATAATATCAACACAAAGTTCATTTTAAATACTTGAAGAGTGTTTCTTCCTCGGCAGTGTTTTATACACCCTTTGCACTGGTGCATGATTCAACAAGTCATATAGGGGAAAGGACAGGAAAGTCACTGGTCTCTGCCCACAATGAGGTCTGGTGGTTTTAAATAACATTTTAATTTGAATCATAATAAGGTTAAGAGCGGGATTCTGAAAAGTTCATGATAAGCAACTCCATAGGCCATTGCAGCCATGATCATTTAATCTTAAGGTCAGGGAGATTTTGTTCTAATGACTCAAATTTCATTTTGCTTTAGCACCTGTATGTTTCTTTAAGGCAAAGCATTTCTCTAAAACAGGCCTCTGACACCTGGAGTGAGGCTCTAAAAGGTTACCTCAAGAGAACAGCAGACAACACACACACAAGCCTCAAGTGTTACCTTTGGAATGTATGAAAAAAATCCATATGACAAATAATCAAAGACAGGATAAAAATAAGTACACGTGGGCAAGTTTGTCACCCAATGTCAAAGATGCCTGTTCTTCTGCACCAAGTCAGAGCTGTAACTGCACTAAAGGCTTTTTTCTCGTATTGACACCTTCTTTCCTTTACTTACCCAACTGAACAACTAAATGCCTCAGAAAAATCTTCTTAAATAGAGACCCCTGGTCTTAGATTTTGGAATCGGTCTTTGGAATAATACCCACAGAACGCAACTGCATCAAACCCCACCAAAAGTTTAATATAAACTACTGATTAAAGCATGAACCTTACACAGGTATTACACCCACAACGAGGTAGGTGTTTTTTGTTTGCTCTTCCACTGATGGAGGCATCCTAAAGAGACCACCGTGAGCTGGGGAAGAGAAACAGCTTTTGAAGTTAGACTTCTTCCTATGAAAACAATCCAGAACCCCCTGATCCTCTGCTTAGGGCAAACTGTTCAGGCACCAACTCCATTTCCAACGCTGGTAATCTCTGTTAATCACTCTAAGTGCATCCCTGACTTGTTTCCCAGTGAAAGTCCCACCTGTCAAACAGCTCCCAGTGCTGCTGTTCCCAAGCTGCAGGTGTAAATCACGATATAACCACAGCAGTGTGACAGCAGCACAATGCCCGAGCTCCTCTGAGGAGAGGAGATGACAGAGAGCAGAACAGACCTGCTCAATTGATAATTCCTGACACCAAACAGAGGTTGCTAATTTTAGCCAATAATTTTTTCAGTTTTACATCAAACAGGCAGCACTGATCTATAAAGGTAATGGATGAGGAGAGCCCACCTCACTTCGCAGAGCTGTGGGTCACACAACAAAAGCTGTCAAAGGAGAGACAAAGAGGGCATTTGGAGATGACATTGGTGATTTCATCTGAGTCCACTGTGCCCTTTGGCAGGGAAAAGATGCATTGCTATTATACTAAGAAGTAGAAAAGAACACAGATAGCTCTTATTTATCTTCAGCTATTCTTCATTAAGGAATAATGAATTTTTTTTAACTGCAAACATACTGACTTAGATACTTTCTCAAACTTACATGACATGAATCCTCAAAAGTTTTGAAAGAACAAAGATTCCTACCTGAACCAGGTCCACTGCAAAACAGGAAAAGGAGAGAGATATGTGGACGAGAACACAAAACTGGTACAATAATTTTGTCAGGACTACACAGCAAAATTGAAAGAAACCCACCAAAATTATTAACATTCATTTTCACTCAGCAAAATGACCTCCTGTTACCACTTAAACAGCTTGTTAATACTTATTATGCCAACGATTTGATCCAAGCCTATTGTTGCAAATCAAAAACCACTGTAATACAAAGTTGCTTCTGAGGCCTGGGGGCACAGCTGCTCCTGAAACCCTGCTAAACTCCAGTGACCCCTTCGGGTTCCAACTTGGCCTTCACAGAGGTTGTACAGCTGGGGAAAAGGAGGAGTGGGAGATGATGACCTTTTAGTCCCCGTTTTGAACCAGATCTAAGCTGCAGAGATCAGTGGAAGGATTTCTGATATTTTACATTCTCCAGCTGTGTTTCAAAGCCTGTTGACTTTCTCTGCTTTTAAAGATAATTTGCATGCGGGCAAAATTCAAAATACAAACAAGAATGCTTGGAATATGCTTAATGACTTTTTCCCCAACTACCCACAGTGTCTCATTACTAATTAAAAGTTAGTCTAATTTTAGTGGAAGTGTCTTGCCCATGCCAGAGAGGTTGGAACTAAACGATCTTTGAGGTCTTTTTTGACCCAACCATTCTAAGATTTTATGATTCTAATTCACCATTTCTACTTCATTAAAAAAAAAAAAAAATCAAGTATATGCTTTTAAAATAGATTAAAGTTTCCAACTAGTGTCCATCCAGAAACTTGACATGTATAGCAAACATGGTCATGAAACCATACTCTAAGTTCATCTTATTTCCTTCAGTCCTCAAACACAAGGCCATCAGCAGAAGTAGGCTTAACATAGATGCTTAAAATGCATCTGCCTTGGATTGGGGATTACTAAAATCTCCACCCCATCTTAATTTTCCACTGCTGAGGAGAGGGTCAGAAAAGCTAAAAAGGCTTGAGAAATCATCTGAGGTACCAAAGGCAAGCCCAAAATAGTGTTCACCGGGGTTTCAGTTGTGTGTCATCCTCACCTCCACCTCCCTCACTAGCAAAGGCATTTGCTGTAAGTGCTCAGCCAGTTTGTGACTCATTTTATTATCATGTGTACAGAGCACAGACTTTGGTACCTGCACTATATCGAGGCTCAGTAACATTTTGTGTGCAGATTCTGTACTGGTCACACTCAGAGAGCAGGGAAGGAAATTGGGCAGCACGTCTGCTTTTCTTCTCTGCTGCTTAAGCCCATCACCAACAAACAGATCATTGACACAACACCAGAGATTCCAACGCAAATGTTACTGCCTGGAGACTCAGACATTCACACTATAATCACCTGGCCCAGACCAGTTAAAAATCAAAGAGTTGGACTGCTTCTCCCAGCTTCTGGTACTGTGAAGATCACGAGCTGAAATACTGGGCTGAGCACTTGGACTGGGAATAGATATTGCTCCATGAAGTCTCCCGGGGAGGAATGGCTGCCTTCAGAATGTTTCCTTCCACAGAAAGCATGAGTAATTCAGCAGGGAAGAAAAACAAAGAACAGACGGCAACCTCAGACTCTCTAAACGGGGGCACTGTGTTGTCATTAATGACTAACACCAGAAAGTGTCTAGAAAAGCTGCAACAATAAGCATAAGGGAAACTGAAGCAATAACATCACACTTTCACAGTTATAAAATCTCTCTGACATGCTTGGCAAGGAAGTTTAGTGCGAAGGGGACTAGTATATGCAGGGTGTAGTAGTAGAAAAAGAATGAAAAAAAAGCCTCTGCATTTGTTGATTAATCACAAGCGTGTCCTTGAGTTCCCTTCAAACTTTTGACCACGACAAAAAAAAAAAAAAAAAAAAAAAAGAAATATCCAATGAAAGTGAATTACATCATCTTTTGAAAGCAAAACCTCAGTAAGGTGCCATCAAATCTGACAATCTAAGGCAAAACACCATATACTGGCCTATGTGACAGGATGAGATTAGGGTCTGTCAAAGTCAGTAGATATCCAGTAGCATTTGGAGACAGATGGAACTTGTGAGGAAAACCTCAGCATCCTTCACAATACTCTCCATCCATGAGGTTTTTCCAGCTGTTCAGTTGTTGTAATCAGGAATACAGATTTTAAAAATGGAAAAAAACTTCCATCTTAGGAAGCTGGAAATCTTAACTAAAAAAAAAATAGAATCTCAAACCCAACACTTCTATGCTTAAAATGGAACGATTTTGGTAACGGTGGAAGAAATCTGACTTTTTCCATGACCACTGTGCCACTTTTGTATGGTGTGGCAATTATTTTCTGCTTTGGGATTCTGATTCTTTATCTAAAATAAAAGCCATTCCCCACATAAAATCATATTTTGTAAAGATTGTGCTTACAGCCCACGAGGTCTCCTTTTTTTTTTTGGTTTTTTTTTGCAGCTGCCCAATTTTCCATGAAGAAAACAGATATTTTGGTTAACTGATGACTGCATTGGAAGGAACACCAGGACAGACACTCATGGCACATCAGTAGGGTGCAACAGGCAGGGCTACTCCTTCTTCCTGCTTGCTTTGGTTCTGACAAGGAATTGGGTAAAAAATGTGAAGAAATTAAGTGGATTTTTTTCCTATTTCTTTTTTTTTTTTTCTTTTCTATACTGCAGTTTGCTTGGAAAAACATTTTCAAAGGTATGCCCTAAAATTTCTCTGAGCTATCAGGGAGTAATTTCCTCAGCCTAATCTCCTCCACAAGATTGTAAAAACTGTAGGATAAAAGGAGAACTGTGGCGATTTACCTACTAATTAGTTGCTCTTATTAAGAAGAGCGAGATAATTGATTTTAGGATGCACTACCCCTTATTAAGACCTAATTTAACTGTATATCAAAGACTAATTAAATGGCATTACTCCATCTCACTGATGAGTTTTGATGCTTGGTGAATAGATTTGGGTGAAAGATGAACACACGGTAATAGATTTCTAATTCACACAGATAACTATGAACTAAGAAGCTGAGCAAAGGGAATTTTGGATTATCTAAAACTAACACATTTCTTGGTATTCCTTTACACTGATAGTCTAAAGTGAAAAAAAAAAATTGAACACGCTGAGAATTACAGGGAAAGGGAAAGACAATGAAAAGGATCTCTGTGTAAACTCTTTATTTAAACATTTAGGTAATTTTCTTACAGCAAGGAATTAAATTTGTGAAAAGGATATATGCTTTCATGCTACATTTATCTGCTTATTCTGCAGAACTTTGTAGCTATGACAAGGGACAACAAATAATAGATACAATTTATTTGTGCCATTTGTCAAAAGCATTTAAAGAAAACAGACAGCATCTCTCTTCACCTTAAGAATTATTTGAATTTCTGATTATTCAGATACCTTGTGGCATTCCAAGTTTATTTAGTGCTGAAAATGAATGTAGAGACAGAATTACATGCCTCCAGTTCTTCCAAATAGTCTGCAAGTTAAAATAAACATGAAATAAGGAAAGATTAAGTTGCTTTTGAAGAAAGGAATGGCAAGGACTGAGTTTACTAATGAATTCTGAGGGTTTTGATCCTTCACTTTTCATTTAAATGAAATCATCTGTCCTAAAATAATTCCTTTAGCAATCCAGTGGCTGGTTTAATAAAAAACATCTTACAGTAAATTTGAGTGTGTAAAGTAAATAAGTGCAAAGCTTTAATCCCATCAATCTACCCTCTAAATAAAATGTTTTGTCCTCTAGACAGAATTGCTCTGACAATACAAACTCATCGTTCTATTTAATCTGTCAGGTCATGGCCCCAGAGATTATGATGAGCTGTCTCTCAAAGCCCCAGTGTGCTGCAATACAACATCTCTTGGATAAATCACAAGCTCCTCACCCAAAAAACAGGGACTTTGCTACAGCTCTAGGGTGTATTTCCTTGTTTATAATAGTTTCTTTCACTGATGGGAATATAATTGCACAGGGGAGCATCAGTCATATGTCACTCTTTTGTTCATCTTTGGCCTAGGTGTAACCATACAGCAGCAATCTATAGTTTTTAGACATCTAAAATAAACTCTAATGACTGAAGGGGATTAGTCTGCAACTAGAATTTTGCAGGGAGAAATTTATTCTGTATTAGCTGAAGGATATCTACACATTAATTATTCTTTTGCTAATTCAAATAGAAATAGTTGTACTGCAAGGGGAACAAATATTTGTTTCATCATTTGCACAAATAATATTTATAAATAGATGAGTGAGCAAACTATTTGTGTAAACACTCCCTAAAGAACACAGGGTATGACCAACCTTGCAGCCAAGTTATACATAGGAGATTTTGGACCTCAAATGTTACATTAAGAGTATATTGTTTTCCCTTCCTATTTAACACACATGTCCTTTCAAAGTACACAAAAGCTGCTGGCTGGATTTAGAAATAAATAAGTCCCAGCCTCTCTGTTGCACCTGCAGATGCACAGACTGTATGCAAAAATCCTTACACTGAAGTTGCTGTGCAACTAAGTATCATTTTTATTCCTGCTTTTGCTTATCACTGTCTCAGTATCACAGATATCTGCTAGAACAGTAGGTGAAGAACGGGTACCTTCAGTAATTTCGAGTCAAAATGCACATGTAGAGCTACTAATCCAACTTAACAAGCAAAACCATGTTGCTCCAAGACCTTTCCTCAAAAATCTACTTTGAACTTAAAGTATAAAAATAAAATATGCCACAGTCCTCTGGCACTTCTACACAACTGCCTGTCTCCTTATTTTCTTTATTTGCATTTTGCTCTTTCAAGATTTCTGCTGGTATTTTCTGATTAACACCTTTGGAGATTACAGTACCACCACAGTGCTTTCATATTCTACTTCAGGTCTCTTCTCTTTATACTTAAAACAGAGACTAGCATTAAGTGAATGCAACCTTTGATTATAAAGTTCCCACACTACTGACATGAAAAATACCTCACCATTGCACAAGAAATCTAGAGGGAGAAAAGTGAACAGTTTGGAGACTCCACATTAAAGTGAGAACAGTGTCTCTTAATGGACTATCTGCTATTACAATCACTGCAGGCTTTGGTACAGGAGTCACAGGGAGATTCTGTTCCTCAACAACTTCTTTTTCAGATGTTCCTTGGTAAAACTGCAAAAAAATAATATGCAGCTACCTGGGCAGCCCCTCTTTCTGTTTTGTTAAAAGCATTGGCACAAGGATGGATTTGGAATTAAATACAGGATGCAATACTGGAGAGAACAACAGCTATTCCATTTAATTTCCCTACACTGATGAAAAGGTTAATCATAAAGTTAAAATATCAAGTTGGATATTTTTTGTTTTTTACTCACTGATCAACAGGAACACCAGGCAGTTGAATAAAAAACCCAACTTGCCCCCTACTCATTTCAATTAACATTTACAAAAAGGAAAATCTGAGAGTGTTCAGCAGCCAGATCTCAGCAACTATTAAAAAGCATAACACAAATAATCTATCAAATCATATATTGCTAAAGAAAGAACTAATGCTGGAACATGTTAAATGGCAAAACAAGTTCCATTCAAACAAGTATTGTGGAATACCAGCAACAATGCATTGTAATAAGTTACTATAATTAGTAATACAAGCCTCAAAATAACTGCATCCTCCCAATTTTCCTATATTCTGGATATGATAAAATCTCTTTTTTTCCCTCCAGTGTAACTAAAATGGTAATTCAAAGCTGATTTAGGATCAAAGACAGCCTCAAGGTTATAAATAGTTGTAGCTGGCTGTGAAGTATTCTCATCAAAATTTCTTGGAAGTGGATGCCCTGCTACAAGGGTAGTACACTTGAAGGAACCAAACTACAATAAGATATTTTCTGAAAGACTTATAGACAGAAAAAAAAAAAACTTTGAGGAAGAAAAGAAAATAAAAATGCTTCGCCACAGGATCTAAGTGCTGTTAGCTGAAAATTATTATAAAATGGGACATTTAATGTATCTGAAAAAAAAAATCCACACCAGAAAACCAACCCCAACATCACTAATGAGCAAATATTGATTGCCATTGAGAAGTCCAAAATGCTTGAGTAATTCTTTATTCTTTCTATCCAATGTTTTCACAGGACACAAGCAATTATAGCAGCTTTGTTTTTTATTCACGATTGGCAAAAATCCTGGTTTATAATTCCTCTAGGTACCTACTTCAATATTTGCATTTATATTTAAATTATTTTCTTCTATTTTTCAGTAGTTTCAAAACCAATCTACTTTAAGTTTTTAAAGTAGTTTCACAAATATGCCATTTTAGAAGTGTTCTTTTATGCATTATATGAGGCAGCAAAGCAAGACAGAAGGAGTGGAAACTTCTAGAGACAAAAGAAGCTGCCCGACCAATCCTTTCCTCAGCTGACCTCCAAGGTGGTTTGTGGACCTAAAGAGCCTAAAGAATTCTGGAACTGAAACTAAGTTCCAAACTGAACTGATCCCATTTAGGGATACTAAAGATACAAACTAAGAATTCCCAGGCAGAAGAAAGGTATGAAATAACAATTCTGCATAAACCATGAGCTCTTCAATTACCTGAATCTCAACAAAAAACCCCCTAGAGAACTTGGCTTTGCATTGCTGAAATTTATGTTAAATTTTCCTTAAGTGTAATTTCCATCTCATGAGAAGCTGTACTAACACACCCTGTCAATGTGCAGTATGCAAAAAAAATCCCTGTGGATCACCACAGTATATTCGAATTCAGTTGTTTGGGGCATATCTTCTGCATTGCATCTACTTCTTTTTAATACATTTATTATTAAAAAATCCTAGTAGTCTAGCTATTTATTCCCAATTGTTGTCCTCTTGAGCAATCAGACCAATTTATTTAGGGATCTAAAGGAACAAGTATAATGAATACAATTTAAGGGATGGCCTATGCTACAAACATCACATTTCGAGTTGTTTTTCTCCCCTTGTTATCAGTGCTGAATAATTAAGGCATGTACAAAATCTGAGTCCATAGCTGAAAAGTGCACTTGAATATTTGAGACCTGCTTAGAGACTGATGACCTTTCAGGTGAGAAAGTGAGAGATGAGATCCAACAACTTGCTCACAGGTTATGATGCATTAGCATTACAAATTCCAGAGCCTTTGGGATCACGGGGGCTGGCACTCATTGGGATAGGATGATGGGGCAACATACAATGACAAAATTAAAAAGTCAGGTGACAGGATTATGATTTTAATCAGTGTAACTATGTTTCTCTAGCTTTCTGACTGTATTTTGCCTTGGTTAATTTTCTCCAATTTGACAACTGCTTTTTCCAGTATAATCCGTTTAAATATTTCAGCCTTCCAACACAACATTTTGCCTGGCTGTGCTGTGTGCAGGCTGCAGATTTTTCCTCTGGCAGTTCTACATAACCTGCATGTGTGAGCAATCCTGTGATCACCTGTAACTATCACACTTGTCTCCCCAAAACCAAACAGTGAAATCACAGAAGTAACATCCTTGGGTGTTACTATGTCGAAGCTCAGAACTAAGAAATACATCTCTCAGTGCATCTCTGACTTGCAAGTGGAAAGGGAAGCTACAGACACACACAACTCCTCATGTCACCAGTTTATATGTGCCACGATCTTCAGCTGACAAGATCATTTTTTGCTGTGAAAAAGAACCATATTGTAAAACACATCACTAAACACCTAGGGAAATAAATAAATTAGAAGCGCTAGTGTAGCCACAGGAAGAGAGAAAACTCCTCCTCAGTCACACCTTACAACAGCAGACTACAAACCAGTGAGACGTGGTCAGGAATTTACCACCTTAGCAATACAGTAACAGCAATCAGTGCAAGCACTTGAAAAGACTCCTGATTACATCCTATGTCTCTAATTTTCAACAAGGAGCCAAAGCACTGAGAATAACATATACATTTTTATTTTCCCAAATAATAAGACTTCCTGGTAAAAGAAGTCCAAGATGGGAGCAGACAGCTGCGAGTGTCAGTAGGAACCTCAAAAACCCAGGACTACATCCTGGGCTGTAATACAACAGATATTGTTTATTCTGCAAAGCACAGAATTATCACCATGGCTCAGGAGCAGATCAATAGATTAGAAGGAACCTTACAGTCATCACAATGTCCTCTCTTCTCAACAAACAATCTCCCCTAGTGCTTTAGGCATAAGTTTTGTTTTCAGTGTAGGACCAGAAGTTACAGGTGTATATATACAAGTATGCATACAGAAGTGTGCATTTATATACACAGTCTTAAGACTTTGGACATAATAATATTCCACCAAAGAAACCCAAAGCAACCATTGCACTTGAAACCCTTTTGCAATTCACACAGTCAGTGAGTGTATATACAAACCACAGCCAAACTAGACGGAAACTGTTTCAGAAATAAAGTGCACAAGCACCTGAAAACGAACATCAAATCTATTTTTAACAGAGCAGTAAACTAAATACTTGAGAAGATGTGGCAAAAAAGGTAAGAACAGCTAAAGGCGCTAGTCAAGTTGACTTCTCAGAGAGGACAGAGAAAAACTCATGAAAAATAACCAGAACAAAGAAAATTACGGGTATTTAACCAGCAAAATTAACAGAGACTGCTGCTGGTGCTGAGAGAAATAATACAGACTATAGAATTCACAAGGTCATTTTTCAGAAACTTTGTTTACAATACACCTGCTGTCATTTGTAACCATTACCTTAGAGGAGACTTTCAGCAGGGGATAAACTCTGAAAACACTTCACGGAGAGGTGTTTGGACTCCTCTGTCGAATCTGAAAAACAGAAAATCACTAGTTAAAGCCATCAGCTTATGACACAGAGGTAGTACTGGCAAAAGTGACAGAAAATATCCGTATAAGAAATCTGCCCACTGAACAGAGAATGTGTCAAGGAGAGAGGTGGATTAGTGGCTTTATCTCAGAAGTGACAGATTTCTGCATTTCACAAGTGCCATGCTGGAGTGGGTGATGGAGGGACTTACATGATCAAGAAGAACCTGTGGTTCACCAATAGCCAAGGGTTTTGATTAGATCTAAACTCTTTTGTAAAATCCTGAGATTAACCCCATACAGCCATTTCCCCCCTTTGAATTTCAGGAAGATGTATTTCAGGGAGGTTGCACAACATTGGAAATATATATATATATATATATCCAAATAACATAACCTGAGGACAAGTTGGGAAAAAGCATAACATGAAGGTTTCGAACCTTCCTCCTACACCTCCCCACCCACCCAAGGAATAAAAAGCAGTTTCAGACAGCAATAAACTTTGTGGGATATGCAGCTGGAAGGTGGCATATTCTATTCATTTATCATTTATAGACAGACCATCAGGAAGTCATTACACTGTGAAGATTGGATCTCTGCACAATTGTGGTGTAATTGAGCTCTGCTGTACACAAATATTGTAGATAATAACACATAAAAAGGTTTGCAGTATTGGACTTGTTCTTTTCCTGAGTTACGGTGTTAGGTTCAATCCAGACAGAAGAAATAAAGAAAGGAAAGTTTTCCCAAAACTTAAACAGATTTTGATGGAGTAGAACCTATTTTGTTTACTTTTGTTTAGTGTTAAAATTAGACAGCTTTGAAGCCTAGCTCTGATTCCAGCTCGTTTGTGGCTATGACCTGAACCTCTCCTCTATCTGACTGGAGAGTGGACTACTACCAGGAAATAAGGAAGCAGAAGGGAAGGTGGAAAAGCAGTCAGCCTGGTTTAATGGACACCTCTCAATTCACAGGTCAGAAGTGCCCACACTGCTTTTAAGTCAGCACCACTGCCCTGACGACACTTTTAAGCTGCTTCTTGCAACATCAGGATCACCATGGATGACAGACTTGCTGCAGGCTAAATTCCAGGAATATGCAGAGATCCTGTAATGGTTACAGATACTTCAGTATCTCATGTCTGTTTTGGCAGGGGATAATATTAGCACTATTGAGATAAGGCTACAGTAGTGCTGTTTGAAAATATCTGTATCCTGCCTGCTGGGCTGTGATAAACAGTCGTGTGTTTCACACATTAGGTGGGAGCATTAACAGTCCCCGTGCAGGCACTTGGAAGCAGAAGGAAGACACAAACAAGTCTGTGGTGTGCTGGGAGTAGGAGCAGTGCTGCCCGGGTGAACTTGTACTGCTCAACTCCTATCTCACTCCAGGATCTTATAAGCTCAACTCAACTGTTACTGGGCTTAGGTTCTGATTAGAAAATATGATAAAGGTTTGAAGAGAAGAGGCAGAAAGCAAAAATTCAGCACAGGAGAGTGGAGCCAAGTGAAGGCCACATAGATACATTTACTCTGTGACAGAAGAGGGACAGATAGAAATACTCCCTAAAACACAAATACCACATTTTCATTCTACCTACAGCATCAACATTACACAACCCGCTTTGAAGAGTTTTTGTTTCTAATACACACCAAAGAATTCTCCTCTCCTACAAAAGGCACTTTTGCTTCAGTGACTTTTTGAAGAGAGGAGAATACTCAGTAATTGCTTAAGGTTTAAAAAAAAGAGGTAGAAAAATAATCTGCGTTCAGAATGGTTTTGCTATGCCCACAACTAAACAGTTTTACAAAACTCCACCATGCTGTATGCTCCACCCTTTCTTTCTCCTTACAACTGTTCACTCTGTCCCCGTGATTAAATACTACCCCCAAACTGTCCAAGCATTCTTCTCTGCCTTTTGGAAGGACAGCTTTTTATTTACGAGTGTCTTTGCCAATCTGAGTGCACAGGTCAGATAACATCAAAGTTCTGAGCCATTAGGATTTGTTTCAGACACAGAAGGAACAACAGCGAAATTTCTAAAATTAATTAAAGTTCTGGAAGTCTTACTCCCCGGTAATCTGGGGCCAAAGAGTTGCAGCCCAGGCTACTTTGGAATTGTTTTTTAAGAACAGTTATAATAGGTTCTCATGGGTTTGTAGTCATGGAGAATTGCTCCCATCACTTCAGTTGAGCGGAACTGCTTAAGAATTATTGGAAGAAAATAGAAAGAACATTTCCTTCACAATGCTCTCTCTACAAACAATAAGGGTAACTACCTGAAAGCAATTTCCTTTCCTACACTATGTCTTAATATTAACATAATCATAAACACTTAAGACAGCATTCTCCTCACATCTCCATTATTAATCTCTTAAAGCTGAGTTATGAACAACATAAAACATTAATGCATCATGTCCTAATAATTGTTGTCTTATTAGAGCATTTGCCCCATATGCCTTGTTAGATGGTTTGTGCTCATAAGGAAGATAAGTTTCCATTTACCAGAAGATATTAAAAAAAAACCCCAGCAACCAAACCAAAACAATACACCCTGTCAATATTACTTCCATCAACAGTATTTTCATATATTAATAAAAAATTAATGAAGCAGACAAAATGTAGTAATCTGGTTAAATATTAATTTTATACTTCCTAATTTTTTTGAGAGCCTGTCTGCTGAACTTTGAGCAGTACTTACTGACAGCACCTGAGCCCCCATCCTGCCCCCTCAGAGCAGCTCTCTGTACTCACACAAGAGCAGAGTGATCCCACTGACCCTGGTGAGAACCAACTACAGCCCCAGCCATGGCACTCAACAGCTGCCAACCAGAGAGTAATAAAGCCATGGCACCAACAACTCCAACATCTGCTCTGCACACACTGCTAAATAGCTGCTCTCATGGCAAACGGTCCTGCAAATGGAAAGTACTCCCTCAGAATCAAAGAAATGCAGCCAAGTCCTCATCAGCCACTGAGATGGTTAAAAAACATCCCTAAAGGAGGTGGGGGAGTCCTCAATCACACATGAAACTTCTGTCCTCTGGACTTCCAGCATGTGGTTTATTTCATTACAGTAATATGGTAAATTTACATGTTTTTAGGTTCAATTGTGTGATATTTAGTCGGATAAATGCGCCAGTACATTCAGGTCAGAGGAATGAGGGTTATTTTTCAGTTTGTGCTTCCTGCCTCAACATCACAATTGCTTGCTCTTTAATTTTGAAGTTTGCAGTCAGCAGACAGTGACCCTACAAGAGAGACTGATCTCTCAACAAACTTGGACCGGTCAGGAAAACACGGCTGAAGGAGGGTTTAAAAGATAATAGCCTTTCTGACTACAAACAAATTTCCCATCAAGGCAATTCCTAACAGGAATTTCATTAGCAGAAGCTGAGCCCTCAGCCACAGTGAGGGTACCAATGCCTAATAAGTACATTTCTCAAGAGAGGAATGGTGTGATGGCTGGGGCAGAGAACTTGGATGCACAGGTCTGTGCATTCTAATTCCATCTCTGTCACTGGCTTGGTGATCATGAGCCAGTCACAAAGTGTTTGCTTCAATTCCTTCATCTGTATAATGGCAATGATATCTAATTCAGAGGGATGCTGTGAGGATTAATTAGTTAATGTTGGTAAGTGCTTTGAAGATGAAAAGAGCTACAGAAGAGATAATCAGTTTTACAGTCTCTAAAAGCTTTTACCATGTCTGCAGAATTATTTTGGAGTACCACATGAATATCATCTGAGAGGATCTGTCATTTATCACGTACATCCAGAAGAAGGGAGGAGGTGGGGGTTGAAAGGAGCAGGTGTGCAAATGTTTCAGTGTTAAATCACGTATCCTGTTCTGAAATCTGCAGAGAAACAGCACAAAGCTCAGACTTCCTCGGTACAATCTACCTGTGCATTGCTACCACTTTCTTAAGGAAAAAAAACACCAAATGTCTTTGTTGATTTAACTCTTCCCTTCTGCTTGATTTGAAATTTTGAAACCACAGTGACTTTTAGGATTCTTTTCTGTGTATCTGTATACTTTGTCTTTTTCTTGGTATATGTATCATAAAGGACTATGAGATAATTCATTATCTGAAGAAATGTGTTTAAAGTAGAATATACATATATTTTGCTTTGGAAGACTTTTTTGATTGCCTAGAAAGCCTTCAATATGTACATCTCAGCTGCATTTCCTGCCTTAACTGATTTGCATTTACAATAATCAAAATGGAAGTCTGTAATGAAATAGGGTTTTCTTAAACTTTGCTAAGTCAGCCAGGATACAGAATCATAAATAGCTGAAAAATTTCAGAATTTAAAAAAAAATAAAAATGTCTGTACTAACTCTACCTTACTCAGATATTTTCATACCCACATAAGAACAGCTATATCTCCTCTTTCATTTTTAAGTAGAGCAGTTTCCATAAATTATTTTCAGCACAGACCATTAAAAGAATGTCAACCTGTATATATGGAACTGCTTCACAGCTTGTGTGTTTTCCTGGATAAACTGCTTCCAAGTATCATAATTATGTACAGCATTTTGATTAAGAACATATTCCTGAATACACATTTCTCAAATAATCCTCAGGAAAAAAAAAAAAAATAATCTGAAAAATGCTCTCTAAATACAAGACAGCAAGACCAGTACAGATAACTGATGTATTAGAGTGCAAAGGTGACAGATATATAGATATATATATATACATCTGTGCTTTATTCCAAGGTAAATGCAACGCTGACTGCTTCACATAAAATTTCTGCAACAATCAAATACCAAGCTTCACTAAGTCATATTTTCCTCTTTAAAAAACCATGTCCAGTGGTTGTCCTACTGATTCTCAGTAGTTAGAGTACCATTAACACATGATGAGACAATTCATATCCAACATTGCTGGGCAATGAAATATATTTTGCTGTTGCTTATGATCATTATATTTTGCTCACAGCCCTTCTCCTGCCTTATGTCAAATGTCAACATTGACAGGGTTGAAGGGAAAAAAAGCAAATATTTCAGCTCATTCTTCTTTCTTAAGTTCTTTGTGCTTCGCCTGGCAGTAATGATTATTTATGGTCCCTCTCTGCTCCCAGTGATGCCACCCAATAATCTCCCACCACATTTAATAGTTCAAGGCTACATTTCTGTTTTGTGAAAGGAGGGGAATGTCTTGACTTAGGTGCATCCTTTTATAGGGGAAAAGAAGAAACAGACTGAAAAAGAAATTCTGGATAACTGGACAATCCTTTGCTATTGTAATTACCCTCATTCTTACAGTCTTTGTAAACTTCCATCACTCTGCCTTAAAATAAGTTGGTTCTGCTAACCCTATGAAACTATTTAAAGGTAACTCTTGATCCCCCAGTAGGCAGGACAGATCCACTTTGATCATGGCCAGATGGTCCCTTTCAGGTTTTTTATTCACATTTTCCTTCAGGTTAAATAGTTCTTTTCCCTTTCCCAGTATTTATTCCTAATGCATTTATAACAAGTAGTTATAAATTCAGATCCTTTCTCCTGCAGGCCCAATGATTAAAGGCCTTTTAAACTCATTTGCATGACAGGTTACCCATTATCCTAATTGTCATTGTACAGCATTTGACCCATCCTCCCCCCCATCCCCATTTATTTAACATGAAAGAGCAGATTTTAAACATTACTCCATTGCAAGGTCATTTTAACACTTCCCTGGGTACAGCAAACACTCTGCCAGCTGCACACCCTGGCCAGGTTGGTGTGGTGGGATCAGCTTCAAACCTACAGCAGCAATCTTCTAAAAACAACTAAATATTTGTAAAACCCAGCAAACAACTTAGATCTATCATATTCACCAAGGCTCAGTGACACCCATGACTATTTTTTTTCCCCTTTCACAGGAAAAAAAATTCCTCAAAACTTCTCAAAGAGGATCCAATACCATTGTTCCATGTGCTGCACTGCCTCTCACTTACCAATGGAGGATTCCCAACAAGCAAACAAAACCTGCCAAAGACAATTTAGATGCCCTCAGAATGCACAGGACTTGGTGTACCAACCACACAAGCACTAACCATTAATTTAATGTTCCTACATAGCAACCAATACCAGAAGAAAATATGAAAAATTAAACAAGTGCTAATTGCTGGGAAAGCTGCTGCAGGCCAGCACCTGGCCTTCAAGGAGTGCTGCTGTGAGCTCACAGTGCTCCTGCTCGTGCCTGAATTTTCCATGGAGTAATTGAGTCTGACAGGAAACAATCCTGATACAATTAGAAATGCACAACTTGACAACACAGCTCTATCAGTCATTATGCCACATACCCCCACACTCCTGAGTCCTATACACCGATAACAAGAAGTTATATATTTAATCTAACTCATCCCAATTCAGAAAGAGTCAATAAAAGGGCAAATATCCTTCTTAAAAGAACCATCCTCTCTGGATCTTGCACTCTTGCTAATTAAGGAGCAACGTGCCTTCATTCTGAGGAATTAACAACAGGTCATCTTTCCCTCTGTAGAAGTTCCCATTCTGTTCTGGCTGCACCAACTATGCATCTTGTGCAACAGAAATTCAAAACTGTATCTCAGCTTGCCAAGCTGATGAACATCATCAGAGCTCACCCTACTCTAAGTACAGGTTCAGAAAAATCTCTTTGGGTTTCTGTGTTCACACTGGCCTTGATGAACAGTTTGCATGCCATCTTCACTTAGTCTTTCTGGGGCACAATAAAATGTTACACAACTAAACAGGGTAATACCCTCCTGGGCTATCCCAGGTTTTCCTACTGCAGAAGTGTAACAGAAGGCTGGGAAGAGAGACTGTTACAGATATTTCTTAACAAAGATTTCTTCTGTCACCTTTTTTTCCCCCTTTTCCTTCTTTAGGTTTTAACACTATTTTCCTTTATCTTCTTTATCTTCAAAACTAGGCATTTTATAACACATATCGTATTGCTTTAGTTCATCAGAAACACTTAATTTAGCTGGGGTTGCTCCTTTAAGAGATATCCAGCAACATCTGTGCATGTGGCTACATGGCTAAATACAGTGCTTTTCCTAAATCAGTTTATATTTTGTTATCTAGATTAGAGAAAGAGCAAAGTCCTATGACTAGATTTACTGTTTGCTCTTAGCAGAGCTGTGACAAGGAAGAAAGAAGGTAAGATACCTTTTTTTCTGTCTGATCTCTAGGAAGAGTTTATATCTTTCCTTGTTCCTGCCTTTCTGTTTGCCTATTTTCCTTCTTTGCAGAATTCCCCATGAATATGCAATGACCAGTCCTCACTAAGAAGCTCTCCTCAGTGCTCACACCCTTCTAAGAGTGCCCCTCAGCCCCTCATGTTTTCTCTCTATGGACAGTGTAGAGAAATGGGGAGGAAAAAAATCAAAAGAGAGGGAAAGGGATGCATCATAAAGCATGGCAAAATATATTGGCACATCCTTCCCACAGCAACTCGTGAAGAGAGCCAGAAAGCATTTTGGATTGATTTCCTCTTCCCCTCATCTGTTTAATAAACAAAATTCTCAGAACGGTATTTACAGTCTTTCTTGTTTTGAGAATGCTCCCAGTGAAGAAGTATTTACAAGAGATGAACTAAGAAACAAGCGAAATTGCTTTCTCCCTTCTTAATTTTGCACTACTTAGTTTTGCAAAATACCTTTTAAAACACATATATTTATTTCTTCTTTACTGAATTCCAGAGAGTGTGTCTGTATTACTGAGACATAGAGGCATCACTTCTAAGTAAGGAGCTCAAGCACTGCTAAAATTAACACAGCAGCTACACAGAAAAGTGCTTTACCTGCTAAAAACCAAACAAGAACAACAACAAAACCCCAAACAACCAGGGCAAATACTCGGGTAGTTGATTGTGCTGGAGTGCACAGGGTTAGGAAGAGTGAACTAGTCAACTGTAAGAATTGTCACCAACAGTATAGACACACACCATAATTACCTCAGTTTAGCAAAATTACAATTAGTGAAGTAAAAAAAAAAAAAGACAAATAAGAAGAAAGAAGACACTTTCAATTAATTAAATTTTGTTTGTTCTATGCACACATTCTACCTTACCTGATCAGAAAACCAGAAGTACCCTCCATCTCACTTCGGACCAACTAAGGAAATAACAACAGCAACTCTCCACTGGCTGCAGCCAGCTCAGCTGTAGCTAATTTAAAGAATCACCAGCACAGCTGTACAAAATCAAGTAACTTGAGCAACTGAAAGTACTTCAGCTGTGCAAGAACTCAGGTGCCCCTCAGTTTCACCTGTGTGGTGTGTTCCAACTGTGAGATAGCAGTTAGACAGGGTGTTACAATGTAGACCCAAGAAGTTTAATTAGAAACCCCATGTATTTCCAGGAATCCAAGAATTACTTATTTCATTTTAAAACAGATGTTATTTTGTACCTAAAAAAAAAAAAACAAAACACTTTACTTCCTTTCAAGTCACTCTGTTTGTGACATAGAAGAAAATATTACAAGAGTTCTGATTTCCTGAATCACAATCTACTAAGCCACAAGGTTTGTTTTTGAAAACTTAAATGGTTTTCTTCAGGTAATTCAATTCTCAAATTTGGTAAAGCATATTACCAGCCCCTAGAGGCAAAATACAGAGAATAACTGGGTAAAAATTACAGGAATACAGCTGAGTCTAAGGCTGCATTAACTTTCAGCACGCTCTGATGGGGCTGTATAACACGGAAAGGTGTTTTTGCTACCTCAAATTAAGCAGAGCTGGACTATTATCTCTTAATGGTGATTTGATGAAGTTGTTGCCAATACCCAGACTCTCTGCCTGCTTTCTGAAATGTCTCCTTAGTGTTAGTGGGTCTGCTGACCAGATGTTTCTGGCTCACTCTCCTCTTACCAGCTCTCAAGAGCACTATGGAAATGGTCCCCCACCCCTTCCCTCTCAGAGTGCATTCCTCCCCAAATCATAGAAAGATTCAATTCTGCATGAACTATGTTATAACACTTTAAAGCATGAAAAAATGCAACCATTACCTGCTGAAATGCAAATTTAGGGGGACAACACAAACATAGAGGAGAGATTTCAAAAGTAGAGCTGCTGGTTTGCAGAAATGACCTGCTGCTCAGGTCAGCCCCAGGGTTCATGTTTGGCACCCAGGACTGAAACAGGGGCAGGTGGGAGGTGGGTGCAACCTTCCTGTGCCACCCACTCTGACAGAGGCACACGTGTCTCAGACACACAGTGGTGACTGGATCATGAGTGGATCACCATCACTCTGTCCATCACACACAAGGGTTTCAGTTCTGAGGGAAAGGGTCATTCCCAAAGTGCTGTCCTATGTTTCCCTCAAATATTTCAATCACTAAAGCCTTTTCAAGAAATAACTAAGTGGCCCTCGTGATCCTGCTCCCAGCCATGATCTGCTTAATAAGAACAATAACGGCAAAATTAGTAAACTGGAAAGACAGTTCTGCTGCAGCTAAGTTGGAGAACTTTACATGGCTATTGTATCTTCACATTAGGCTGAAAATCAGACAAAATGTAGGCTTAGGACTCACTGAGTTCAGGAATGGATTGCTCAGAATGGGGTCAAAGTGCATCTTTCATCAAGGAGCTGGGCCTGGACTGTTGGTGCTTTAGCCAATTAACAAAGTTCAAAATGAGCTGAAATGCAACACAAATATTCTTTTTATCTATTACATCACATGACATTCCTAGATGTATAAAAACCCCAACTATCAGACTAACATGTCCAAAAATCAGAGGCTGCTTTATATTAAGTCTTCGTATGAAGGCAACTTTTCACAAATCATTTTGGCATAATCAATCTTATCTAAAATTAAGATGAAGTGCTGCAGAAAACTGTCCCTCATAAGCTGTTGGCCAAAGAGACTGGAGAACCTCCCCAGCAAGCCTTTGACTTCAGGAGGAAGTCAATTGGAATATGTGCTATTGCAATGAGGTGGTAGAGGTTTATTTGATGTCAAAGCTGTACTGGTTGCTCAGTACTAATACCACAGACTGGAAATGAAAAACATCTAGCACTCTCACCACTAAATAATTTATGCAGACCTTAATGTTGTCTTTATAAGACATTACTCAAAGCAGACTTGTTGCAGTGCCAGCAAGTATTGAAATATTCCCAATAGGAATTGATAGTATCAATCTGACCTTACCAAGTCAATGTAAAGAGAAGAAGGAGAACAATCTAAACAATGTTTAACACCTTCAGCATCTGTCTGAAAACAAAAAGACTACCATTTTCCTAGATAACCCATTCCATGTTTATCTTAATGAAGGCAAAACAAGCAGCAGAACAACTGTTGAATGGAATTACAATAAAATATAACTTGGTTTTTTTTGAGACAAAAGGGCACAAAATCAGTTTTCATTTGGCTCAGTGACTATCCTGTATTTGAAAAGAATGTTACATATTCATTTCATTTATCATTTAAAGTCAGATAATCAGGAAGTCATTATGTGGCCTACACTGGGCAGCTATTCGATTAGAGCATAATTGAACACTCTGTAAGGCAGCCAAAGCTGACAGGTTGGGAATGCATAATATCCTTCCCATGGCATTTTGAAGCAGGGGATAACTGGAGGAAAATCATTGTCAATCAAAACCTGACAACCAAGTGAGAGAGGCTGGAATCTCTGCTACTTTGAAAACAGAGACCCAGCTTGATTTTGTAAGCTTCAGAAGCACGTTATGCTTTCTGTGTTTGTCAAGTTATAAGCGTTGCTAGTAAAGGATCACAACTGAAACCAGAAGGCTCCATTTGGTCCACTTGTCTTTGTCATTTATCTCCGGGAAAACAGTGATCAAGTATGAAAACGAGAGGAAAGGTTAAACTCACTACCTCAGTACTTTAAACCTGGCTTTGAAATGTGCTGATTGCTGACAACAGCTATTAACAACTAACACACACTCACACAAACCCCCACGTAGATTGCAAAAACATTGGCCTTCCAGTTGCTGAGTATTTAAATTACTGATTAGTACTGTAAGAGGCTTGAGATTAAAATGTTATTTTTATTAAGAGACTTGAAACTCTGTTTCCAATTAGTAGCAATGCAAGTTTTCTAATGAAAAGCCTGCGTGTGCCCCATTATTTTCTATATATGTTTTACCAGGAACTTACACCTCCTTTGATAAGCACCTCTGTATTTCTCTGGGTATCTAAAATGTGCCCACACACAGAGAGTAGTAATGTGCACATCACTATTCTATCAAGGACCAGGGAGAAGCCTTGGAGTTGTAGCTTTTACTTGCATAAACATTTGTGTATCACTAGCAAGCAGAATAACAGCAGATGACGTCCACTATCACTGAAAGGCTTAAATATGTGTTCCAGCTACTCGTGGGAGATTAAAAACACTTTTTAGACCCCAGCACCTTTGAGCAGCTTTAGCTGATATCATGGAAAGCAGGTGTCTTAAGCTTTCCAGATTGTCCTTGAGAGCTGTGCTTCTCAGTCCCACTGTCTGCACAGCATCCCATGCCAGAAGATGGCCATGAGGTGATTTATATATATATATATACATATATGCAGTATATTTCTACATGCATCTGATTAAACACAATGAAGAGAAGTAACAACTGGCCACTGAAAGATTACTCTCGTTTCTACTGGGTTACCACAATGGATTTCTTTTTTCTTTCTTCCCAGAAAGCTCAGCCAACATGCCCTGCAGATAAAAGGTTGAGAAAACTACAGGAGTGGGAAACACAAGCAGGAAGCTCCTCACGTTATCCAGACAACACAATAACCTCTGATAACCACCATCTTAAATCATCCAGCCTACACCACTAACAAAGCCTGGGAATATAATGGAGCCTTTCAGTGTGAGCTGTAAATCACTCGAGGTAATTCAAACCCCAAGGGGAGTTGTATCCCAGGCCAGGATAAATCCACCCATTAGATGCCTTCCTTTAAAACAAAGGCGACATCTTGAGCTCTTTTGTGGGTATAGAGTCAGGACCTGGGAGGCAGAAAAGTCCTGCTTCAAGCTGTACTTCATCATTCCCCACCATTCCAGACCCCTGGGGGTTTACAGGGAAATTAGAATGTGCACGAAATTTCATCATTTTGCTCCATGGAATTTATCTATCAAACATACCACTGGCTGTCCTCTGGCACAGCAATCAGAAGGGAGGGTATCCTGGGACAGCACCTTGTCCCAGTGAGGAAAAGGTCTAGTGAGAAATGGAAAAAGAGAGGAGACAAAAAGCGAGGAAAAAAAAATATTAGGAATGAAAAAGTTCTGATCTGTATTCTTTCTAATTCTCTAACATTAAAATATAAACAAATCCTAACTGTATGTTGTTAATGAGATTCTCCAGAGTTATTTCACAGAAGATCAGCACCTGACCTACAGAAGAAAAAGGTATTGTATTTAGCCTTCAATTTAATTATAATTTATAATTGTTTTAGTATGTGTATTTATGCCAATTAATTTGTAAACTTGGAAATTTTATAACCTAATATGCAAGTCCTAAGTTTACTGCAATCTTCCTGAGCATTTACCTTTATTTGACTTTCCTCACACTTCTTTTCTTTCTCCTTGCTGTCTGGCTTTTTACCTTCTAACGTTAACAAGCACAAATAGGAGTAAATCCAGTGGAGCAGCACTAAATTGCATTATTCTTCCAGAGGTCATCTCTCTCCTCTTTTTAAGGAACAGCCCAGGGTTTGTGCTCTGTTGCATTATCCCAGCTTTGTTACCTGATACTACAAATCTCCAGAGCTGTTGAGGATTACATTCAATGAGGGAAGAGTGGAGAAAATTAAATTAAGAAAACAAGAATTACTTGTCAGATATTTCTGCTTTTCCTACGTTTTGGGTTCTAGAACCAAGTAAAAATATTAAACTATGGGAATTTTACTTTTTTTTTAAATTTTTTTTTTTGAGTGGGAACTGTACTATAACTAAAACTGATAGAAACATCTTCATCATTCAAAATAAAAGTTTGCACCCAGACAATTCTTTTGCCACCTGACAAAGTAATTCTACTGAAAGAATTTACTGACTTCTAAAAAAATAAGCCCTTGACTTTTAAAAAGCTAAAGCAAAAGGGGCATAGGATGGTCTGATGATGATGACTAAAATAGTATGAACAGTATGAAAAACAGTTAAAGTTATTTCACCAGCAGGTCTCCTCTTTCTATTTAATAGATTCCACAGTTTCCTTTCATGAGGTTGTGTGATCCATCTGGATCTGAGACAAGCTCAGAGCAACTCTGCCCCTTGGTTTAGATTAAAGTAATGGATTTGTAAGGGATGACTGTCCCTCTCTTTGTTGACAGCATCTCTCTACCTCATGTTATGTTGGCATATTTCTCTGAATTTTATCAGAAAGCTTATTACTGAACATCTACACAAAATGAGACCCTGGGGCCTTGGGAAAATAGAAGGTTCCAAGTTCTTAAGGGGCTACAAATCTTTTCAATGTTTCTGCTCCTAGAAAGGGTCGACTCAACCCCAAATACACATCTGAGTGCTGGGAAATCTTCAGGTAGATTTTCAGTTAGTGATGCCACTTTCAACCCAAACTCATTTCCATCTAAAATTTAATCATAAATTTGTCAAAAATCATGAAGTACCAGTAAGCTAAACACCACTTCTTTTGATTCTTTCCCTCAAGCTCCCCAAACAGGAGAATATATGTAAAACCAAATTTATTTCAGCTGCTGTACAGCATCAAGTTTTATAACTGAACTGGACATTGTTAGCTACTCCAGAGGGTTGCCACTGCCTTTGTTTGTTTTTATACAGCATAAACTTCTGTATAGCTGTTGTATTTATTACTCATGCAATGTACATTTAGAACGTGCACACGAGATTTACAAGCAAAAAAATTCATTTGTCCACAGTGTGTGTCAGGTGAAAATAATTCTGTATTAAAAGTAATACTAGAAGGGAGATATCAGGATGCTGCTAAACGCATCTGGATGCACCCCAAAAAGTCTTAAATAAGTTCCATGGTGGTATTCTGGCAAAAAATTAACCCTGCAACTGATCACATTGTGGTTGAAAAGCCAGAGCTATGTTTCCCAGAGAAGTTGCACACCACCTAAAACTTGAAATATTCAACTTAAGGGTGTAAATCAGGAAGCTATAATTTAAGTAAGAGTCAAAGAGCACTCCAACATGTGGCTTTATGGGATTTTCACTTTTAAGTAAAATAACTGAAGATGTACACAGAAACAGAAATGACTGTACCATCAAACATCTGCTCATAATTATTTGAACAGCAGAATGCTTATGATCCTGGCATATACTGATATCATTCATTTTGTTTTAGACTACTTAGAAACTACTTTTCAGTTGCAATACTATTTTCCATACTGATATGTGGCGTTCCTGAGGTAACAGCCTCCTCTTTGAGACTTGGTTACACACTGTTTAAAGTTGTGATTTCAAGAAATTATGTAACAAACCACATCTGGCAGTGATCTACGTCACTGGTTATCTAAGGTTTTGCAGATTGGTATTGCACAGCAATACAGATGCTCATCATAACAGATGAACACATTTTATCTTCTTATCTGAAGATAAAATGGATGCCAGAACTGTTGCTCCCAAACAAGTCTCTAAGAATAAGCTGTAAAATTGTGAGTTCCTCATAGAAATGTATTTTAAAGTGCAACAATGCAGAGCATTTTTCCCCCCATAATTCATTAAATAGGAAATATATTACATTGGAAGTGACTCATTATTACAGCTCTTTGTTATAATCAACTTTAGTCTAAAGAAATGTTCTTACACACAGAGCTAACTCTAGCACTTAAGTCTCTCCGACAAAAAAGGAAAATAAAACATTGTAAAAAATAATCACTGAAATTTAAAAGCTTCCAATGAATTATTGTGAGACTGAAAACATTGGAGATGATCAGAAAATGCATGGGCACAAGACCACATCTTTGAAAGCAGCACCATTCCACCAGACGGTTTTAAAGTGGTTTAAGAAAAGATTTCTACCTTTTTATTTCTGAATGTGAGGCAAACCCTTGCCCTCCGACCTCATCCCTCTTTCCACAAAGCGGGGATGTGAAATTTCCATTTAGCATCTTTAGCAATCTTACATTTGGTTTGAATAGTACATTTTCATTTCATTCATCATTTAAAGACAGATAATCAGAAAGTCATTACATGGGCTGACACCGGGCCCTGCGCTCGATTGTGTTGTAATTGAGCACTGCCGAGCGTGTGCCAGATCTAATGGATAATGAATATATTATGTCAGCAGAACCGCCTCGGCAAAGCTCCTGGGGAATCACAGGGGGCTGCTGCGCTGACATGGAGGGTCACAGATGTTGTGCTGATTTACTGATGGAGTGATTGTGTAATTAGGTAATCAATGGTGGGGAGAGGACTATATGTGGACAGCTAATTTGGTACAAATAAAGACCATACAAGTAGGAGGCTCATATTCTGGCCAATGTAAGACGATATTTTGGTGTGGCTTGATTATCTGTAGATTCTTGGTGATACATCCCAAAAGTCTGATGGTGGAAGTCCAGTTCAAACACTACAATGACCTATTTTCACAAACTTTTTACGATATTACCCATGTAATTTAGAAAACTCAAATTTTCTGCCTTGATTAAAACGAAATTCACCTTGGTTTGTGTTACAGCTGTACTTGTACTACAGCTTTTAACATTTCATGCAGAGGCAAAAAACAGTTGTGATAAAAACATGGAACATCTCCAAGCGTTTGGTCTACATTTACTCTGCTCTCAGTAAAAGCATTTAGTAATATTTACTTTGTTCTTCTGAGTGACAGTATATTTAAGCAAAAAAAAAAAATGTAGAGGGAGAAGGTCCACATGCTAAATTATTGTTATAAACATTATGTACATTTGTGGTAGAAGTGGCTTTAATAGAAAAATATGTTACTTTTTCAAAAGTCAGATTGTTGAAGCATCTGATAGTAAAAATGATGAATGATTACTAAATTCATATTATGCCCTTTTCCTAATTTAGAATGGCAGCTTCTCTCTAAACTACCCCTCTCCTCTCTCCCTGGTTCCATGTTGGTGTAAGACTGACACTTGGCTTCGTGTCCCTCACTCAGCAGAGGTCTGTCTAGTCCAAGCACTCTGGGATGTGGGAATACACCTGCCTGCTTTCCAGTCATGTTAGTGACACTGTCTCAGTTGGAGTCTTGGCATCCACAGGAACTTCCCTACAGTATCTGTGACAAGTTCCAGTCAGGGTTTGGCAACCATCAGGATTTCCTCCCAGGAGTTTGCAGTGATGGGATCTTCAGGGAAAAGCATTATTTACTCATTACTCAAAAATTTAAAGAATTATGTTATGAGCAAAGGTCAGCAAACGTGGTTGTCACTTACACCAGTTTGTTTCAGCCATGGCAAAGAGAAGCAGATGTTTTCTGCTTCATTTTTTGCCCTTCTCCCTCTATAAGCCTTTGCCAAACTGTCAGATTTCCACTGACACCCTGGGCAGTCACAGTCACTCAGTTCACTCATTTCCCCTATCTTTACTATGGACGTGGGATCATCTTTGATATCAGGCTTTAACCCTGGAAAGAATAATCCATTCTAGACAGAGGGAAGCCAAAGAGAGAACATGCCTTAATAAAGCAGGACAAATCCTTCTTTTAACTCTTCCCTACAACTTTCCTTTAAGATTTCTTTTGGGGCAAATACGTAGTACATATGGCACAACAAAGAAGCAAATGGAAGAGTGAAGCATTTTCATAACAAGTAATGCAGATTTTTCTCAGTTTACCACAATCAGAAATTTAATGAAGAAGGATATAATTTCGATTCTATAACATGTTTTTCCTGTCCTTTCTTTGGAGGTATACAAACCTCTGGACAGTGCTACAACTATTTGGAATTATCCACTGTTATGTACCAAGTATTCCTATTTTGTTTAAGGATGTATATATAGAATATGCTGTGCCTAGATCAACCTAAACTTCACTAACTATTACATGGTTTAGCATCTCTCCCCTCTCTCCCCACCCCTGGCCTTGTGTATCCATCACAAGTTAAAGTTTCAAGCCTATATTTATTCACAAACATGACTAGGAGATATCAACCATTTTTGTCTAAAAAGCCCTTAAATCTCATTAGGACTATCTGAGTATTGAGCATGGACGGCCTAAAAAAACCCTAAATTCAAAAGTCACCATATACTAGGAGAATGTGATGGCAAAACCAGATCAAAATAAAGCTTTCCTTAGTATTCCAGCACATTCCAGCTGCAGGGAACTCCTCAGGCTATCCTCAAAAGTGGTAATGCCATTATCAAGAGGAGGTAATTTTCTTTGAATACTTTTTGGTAATGCTGCACTATGTTTATGATGCTAATGAGATAAAGCACTCATTTCTAAAAGACACTAAGACATAAAAATACACATTTATTTAAGTAATTAAAACAAGCAGAGTCCAACTGCCTCACAAACCTGCCTATGTCAAGTACTGTACAAGCAGTAAGGGTAGCTGAAATCAAAGTTAACCACCTTATCCTTAAGAATTTCCCACCCCCCATGAATCCTGTGGCCCATCTGAATTTCTGCAGAACCTCAGGATTGCTCTGGGGCCAAACCTCCAAGAGATGGTGAAGAAGTCCTGTGCAAGCAAGACACATTCCTCTCCTCAGGAATCATCCCAAAGTGCATAATGCAAATAAAATCTATCAGAAGGTGTTTACTTGGGCACACAGGGAATAGTTTTTATTCACAAAGGTTAAGCTATTTCAGAGCAGCTCTTCAAAACCCCTGTTTTGACTGTGAATGACAAGTGAAAGCACAACTCCCAGAGCTGGTGATCAGGCACAGCTCTAACACCAATCAATACTATGAGTAAGTTTTAAGGGTTTTTTAAAAGCCATACTAAAAATGGTTTGTATGGGCTATGCCAAAGTGATAATTTTAAAACTGAAACTTAATCTCACCCTGTCTCCTTATGTGGGACACTAGGCTTTCTTTATCCTTGTAATTAGAATAATGTTATAATGAAATTTTGAATAATTTTTGTTTAATGGTCATGCAGTGTTTAGCCCTCTTAGAAGTATAAAAGAGCAAGAAAATTCTTGGAGATATAGAGCTATGGCTGGAGCAAAATGTGCTTTGATGCTTTACAAAATCTAGAGAAAAGCAGTGAAAGATGTTCAAACATGCCAGAAAAGGAGGAGAGGGTAAACAAAAGAAATTCATGGATGAAAGAGAGGAATCTTTCACAGCAGTTCTTCAATTCTTAAGCAAGAACAGAGAGAACAGTCCTCATATGCAAGAATCTGTTTAAAGCACAGAGAAGGAAGGGAGGAGAAGAAAAAAAGAATACACTAAGTAGATAAATATGAAAGGAAAATGAAACTGAGGTGGGTGGGGATAGAATGAATATAAAAATGTTAACCCCGCTGTTATTATTTCCAGTGAAGTTTATTATTTTTAAAGTACCTGGAATAGATCTTGCAAAGCCTTAACTTAAATGATGTGCAATATTCTCAGGCAGATGTTTATTACTCTGTTACTTTATTATTTGCAACTTCCATACTTCTCAGTGTGGATTTTATGATTAAATCATTGACAGTATTTTTGCAAACACCTTAGAAAGTCAGGTCTAAATCAGCTTTATCAAACGACTGAAATGCTGAGCAGGAATAACTTGGAAGTATTATAAATAGGATAAGTAATATTAAATAAACAATTATACTAACAATGAAACAAAGTATATTAAAATATTGCAAGTGAAAGATGTTTCATATGGAAATTAAATAGAATTTAAGTGAATCAGATTGTTTCCTTTTAAAATGTCAGCAAAAAATTACTCAGTATAAAACATAGAGTTTTCTAGAAAACAGCATTTTAAAAGTTTGGGGTTTTTTTCCCATGAAGATTCTTTGAGTTGATTATAATTGAAAAACTTCTTGTTCTTCAATTCCTTTGTATGAACACAGGGCTTCTGCACTTTTAATCATCTCCAATGGTCAATGTAGATCTTGTTCTGTTTCCACAAAATTATGAAGCATTACTCATTCTTAAATTTAAAAACTTTTCTATATGCAAAAGGGGATGGAGTATTTTACTTCTGAAAGAAATGCTTATTTTTACCAGGCTCTTCTAACTTTTATTGGAAGTACTGACACCTGATATGTGGAGGCCAACCTTCAGTTTCTGTGGTTTATCCCCAATACTGCAGTTTGTTGCTGTTCAACAGGAACTTTAATGATAATTCCTGCTCAGTAGTTAATACTTAATGTCCTTAATTCAGCCCTTGTGTCACACATCCCAAGATTTTTGGATTACACTGTGGCTGTATGAGGCAGCTGTTGACTCTGTGCTGCCAGTTCTCTGACGTGCTGACTGTCACCACTTCACTGCTACATTGGTGCTTCCTTGATGACATCAATTTAACCCCTTTTAGACAACCAGGGAAAGCTTAGGTAATTCCACAAAAAAAATTATGAATCTAAGGCACTGTATAATTTGTACACAATAGGGAAGTGTTTTCTCAAGTCTGCCTCTATTGCATCAGAAATGAAAAATGGATTACTTTATCTCCTGCTCATGTCTGAACTTCATCTGAAAAACAGAGGAAATTCCTAATAATCCTGAGGGATTAATCAGAAGAGAGGAATGGATATTCTACACTTTCTCCCTCAGTTTGGTATCTCTGCTAAGCAATACTGTGCACTGCACATATAAAGTCTTTCCTTCAGCTCCTACACCCTGAACACTTTTGTCCTTGCCACTGAGGAAGAATATATGTTATGGCAAAATGTGCAACAGAGATTATTTTAAATGGAATTTTTCATTGCTAAGGAAGTAATGATACAGCAGCCTCACAGCACAATGTCTTATTCTAGAGATGAACTGTCATTTCATTCATGTCATTCAAACAGCAAACTTTCCTTCCTTTCTCTATGAAGCCAAACATTCAGTGTTCTCATCATTTGAGAACTGTAACATTTCCAAAGAGGCCTAAGACAACATTATTGCATGCCACAAATCACTCTTGCAAGTTCAAATGATGAAATGCAAAGTGTCAAACATATACTTTTTCTTGTCAAATTGATATTCTTCTACTGTATGTTTAATGTACGACTTTTATAACTTCCATCAACTTGCTGAATTTCTTGAAGGTAAAAAGGCAGTTACTGTTAAGCCTTTTTTAAATGCCAAAGAAAGAAATTTCAGAAATATTTCCCTCTGCAAATCCTCCTAATACAGGTTTTGAAAAACAAGCCACCACATGACAATGTCCACAATGTCTCCCTTCCCTGGGCTTACAAATGTATTGGGTTTGGAATAACTTTTCTAAATTTCTGGACGTTTTCTCTGAATGACCAACTTGAAAAAAATCTCTTGCCTTTGCACATTCAAAATTTCAAGGCAGTCTTGATAGTGGTGATAAGTTGTATTTCAAAGAGCTGAAGCCTAGCAGGGGTAAATAACTCGTGTCACCCACATATCCACTTCAAGGATCAACTTGAGGGGGCATTTCAGGTACTATTTCCATTAAACTGTTAAAATGTTGAACATAAACATCAAATTCGTTATCATCAGAGGTTTTCAATCCACAATTTCAACAAAAATACCTGCATACACACACTACGCAGGCATACATACAATCAGTATTAACTTATTTGCAGGATCTTTACAATGAGATTCCACTCATTTTTAAGCCCCAAGGGAGCAAAAGCACTCCAGAACACCTCTGATTGAACTGGGTACAGTCCCATACACTTGAGGTTAAGATGGCCCACAATTGCTTTGCTGAGTTACAACATAATGATTAAAAATAGACTTATACACTGAAACTTATTTTATAATTCAACCTCAGACAAGCCTCTCCTCCTAAGGCTCCTACAGTAACTGTTCTACAAAGACCATTTCCTGAAATTTGTCTCTTTAACTGTCGGCATGAAAATATAAAATGGTTTGTTGTCTTCATTTCCATCTCAGAGAATGGGGTGAATATTTAAGAAAACATATTTTTTCCTCTCCAACCTCCATTAGGATACACATGCCAGACTTGTGCTTTATTTCTTCCTAAATTTCTGTTTTACATGGTGGGCTAAAAGCATTTCACAGGTGTTTGCTGGAACTCATTAGACTATTTGGAACTCCTTCATGCTCTCTAAAAGGCAATTAAAATGTGTCTGCAAATTACCTCATGTGGTCTGAAGCACAGCTGCCTCTTATCCCCCTGTTACTACGCTGTGTGTCCAAACAGAATGGAAAAGCTGCTTTGATACCTGCAGTTTACAAAGGCAAATCATGCCTTCATGAGTGACAAAAATGCTCTGCATGCTTCTTAAGTCTTCAATGTAATTGCCTTTGTTGCCACAAAAAAAAAAAAAAAGAGGTTTATAACGAGCTAAGTGACACAACTAGTTAATTAAGTAGGTAAGAGAGGCAATGAGAAACCAGCCAGGACTCAAGTAATTCAGAGTAGTTGCTGCCTACATAGAAAACCTAGGTATGTGCAGGTAAACACACGTGATTCTAAATGGCTAAGATGCCTGGGATAGTATTTCTTGTTTCTGCTTGAAAAGGAAGGGTAAAAAAATCCATTACCCCAGCAGGTGTACTTACAGAACTTATTATTGTTCTGCAAATATCTGGCAATTAAAAACTCAGCTTGAGTTTCTATTTTAGCTCCTTCTCAGAGAGATCAAATTTGCTAAAATAAAGATGTTTTTTACTGCTCTCTCAATGGAAATTCTGCTCAACTAAAGACTTGATGAAACTTAAACTTTTTTTTTCAGTTTTGTCCAGTAGATTTTACTATTTTCCCATCAGATGCTGACAAATTAAAGTAAAATTCAACAAGTTTTTTGATCATTTGCTTTACTGTATGCATTTGGCAGTTCCAGAGTGGCACAGTGTTGAGTCAGCTCCAACATTTCTGTCCAGCAGCAGAAAGGAAAAGGCATGTCTGGCCTTTTATACTCTTGGGGTAACACAGAGTCCAGAACAGCTTCCAGGCAACAGCCCCATACTTGTATGTCCTTTCTGTTCCAAAATTACTGACATTAATAGCAGCAAGAAGGGCTGCAAAACCTTTAACCCTCTCTGTATCTTCAGCACCCATCACTTGTAATTAACTTTGAGCTCTAATGATTGCCTTGGCCTTTTCCAGCTAGAGCTGATCCCTCATCCCAACCCACCCCCAGTATTTTCCCACCTTTTCTGCCCATTCAGCCGTGATCTCCACTGAAGCCTCAGCAGTCACAACACTCCATTACACCCAGCTGCAAGAATCCTGAACAGCACACCTGCATTTATTCCAAACAAACTTCCATCTCTCCCATTTCTCAGCTTACTCTCTCCTTTCACTCTTCTCTTAGTCCTTAATACTCATTCCCTTTTCGTTACTTTCTTCCATTAAACCATAAAAGATAAGTAACTTCCATGCATTTTAAAGTAAGCAATGCCTTATAGTTACAAAACAACATCCTGTTGCTTAACAGGAAGGTTCTCATGAGCCATACCAAGAAACCTGTGGGCTCAGGAAGATTCCTGTGGAAGCAGCAGCTGTGGGTCTGAAGGCAATCCTGAGTATATTCCACTTTCTAAAGTGCAGACTCGTAGTGGTGAGTGCAGTGAATTGCACTACACTGCAGCTCTTAGCAGGTAGAGGAGACCTGCAGATTGCAGCAAGATTCATCTGAAGATGAACAAAGAAGAATAAAGTGAGTCTAGAATGTAACATCCACAGCAACACAGTAACATCACACCTCTGGGTGTGATCCCACAAACTGCTGTGTCAATAATTCTAATAGCCTCAGCAGGACAATATACTCAAATATGAAAATCCAACAAACAAGGAACCCAAACAACACCATCTTTCTGGCCCCTGAGTCTTTACAGCACCATTGTGAACAAACAGCACATTCTTCTCAAAATAGCTTGAGGGATAACCTTGTGTTTTATGTGAATACAAAGTTATTAGCTTTGTCAGGGTCTTAGGAGACATTTAAGTAATTGTTTTGGTTGCTGATTTCACATCTGTTTTCAATGATCAGAAAAATAACTTATTACCACACAATATTCAACCATCAGGGTTACACAATGAAACCTCCAGTAAGTTAAATAATGCACTTTTTTGAAAATTCTTAAGATATTGTCTTCCGAATTCATACAGCACCTTGTCTAGATACATCCATCTTAGCTGTTTACTAAATGTAAGGCTTAGGATGTGATTATGTGAAGTAATTATCATACCTTTATCCAGCTTTCAGAATCACAAGAGAAATCAGAAGTTGTATTTCAGTTTTAGAAGGCTGAACACTTCTTCCCAGTATGAGAAAAAATTAAAACTCTACCAATAGATAAATAATTTTCTTACATGACAGCTGAGTACAAAAGCCTTTCCAAAGCTTCGGAATGTATGTAAGGAAAGTTCCTTTAAAACAGAAGTATTCTGAAACTTTTGAACTTCCATCTGTGCTCAGCCGAAGCACAGTCAGGCCCAGGCCAAGATGGACAGACACACACTAACTGAAGTTAATTACACTAACTGAACATACTTGTAATTTTGTAAATAAAGTGAGCCCACAAAGAAATGCATGAAGTAGTAATGTGACACTCACAGTAATTATACTCTTTTCAGAAGTGCAGAAATTCTGGGCTGTCATCTTGTAGACTCTTACACGACTTTAGTGGTGATGTCAGTGACAGCTCTGAATTTCCTTGCTTGGAATGCAAATTAAGACCCTATTGTTACACTAATGAGAACTTTTTAATTTAATGGCCACACATGTTGTGTCACACAACAAGTCATAGAGCATATTTAGTACTGCCAATACTCTAAACTTTGACTTGTTAAACTTGTAGCAAAGTCATGTAGAAGTTTTACTGACTAAATCTTAAAGTTCTCTACCTATGACTCACTTAATTATCAGCTCCATCTGTAGAAGGATGATTCATGTAAATGTCTTGCAGGATCTGTTTTGCAATAAAGCAAAATTTCCATTTATTTTAAAAGCTCGAGATTAAAAAATGGACGAGAATTCTGGGGAAAAAATGCCCATTTTCATTCCATTTTGTTGTGCTATAATTTTCAGCAGTGTCTGTGTGTATATTTTTAGATTTGAAGGAAATGCACAAAAAAACCCCTATTTGTAATGTTCATAATGAGTATGGGAAAAAAAGTTCTGCCTTCATTCTGTTGATACCTGTCTAGTTACTATTTTAACTTTACCTGCTTTGTGGTGTCAGTTTGCCCCAGTCTTCTCACCTTAGCTGAACTTTTTGGGAAGTGTGCCATCTTTTATGTGTTTGTACAGTAACTGGAATAGTTGGAGGAACTGCAGCTCATACCACCAACTCCAGTGAGGCTACTCATCTGCTTTCAATTATGTATTAAGTATGTGCTGAATCATGTTAAAAAGATCTTTCTCTTCATGTTGAATTAAATAACATTTATTCCTCTTCATCCTACAGATGTATCATTTTCATTTCACTGGAGACCGTTCCACATATCTCAGACACAGTTACCTGTTCTCCTCCACCCTCCCAAACTGACACCACTTGTCAAACTGATTGACATAACTCAAATAACCTCACCACACACAAATTTATAGTGGAAATACTGAAAAACTCACACAGAAGAATAACTGTGGAAAAAACCCCCCAATCTGATTGCTTCTCCTGTGAGGTTCTTTTTTTGGTATAAAAAGAGTATATAAACCAAACGTCTGCTGCCAATTTCGTACTTTTACAAGCACTAACATTTTAACAGCAGAAATGTTAAATATCAAAGTAATAGATGAGCATTCCACTAGAAGGCAATTTCACTAAATACCACAGGTATTAATCTTTCTGAATCTTAATTATACCCTTTTGACATATTATCCTTATGTGACCTTTCCTCCAGAGCTGCATGAATAGATGTGAGGTAGGCAGGCAAACTCAGTTCTGCTTGCCACCAGTTTGATGCACAAAATGCTTGGATCAGTTTAATGCACAAAATGAATGGACATAAAGATGCAGCTCCTGTGCAGCACAGAAAGCCATTAAGCCACTATTTTCTGAAAGTTATCATTCAAGTTCCGGTTTTGTTCCAGGATTTTCCATCATTTCCCTTTTCTCGCTGCGGTCATGTCTCAGAACATAGACTTTTAATTAATTACTAAGAGTGTAGAACTATAAAATATTGCTGAAGAACTAAACTTCTTGAACTAGAACCATCCAAACAACATTTAAAAGCAATTAGTAATGGCAGTCCTTAATCGAAGCAACTGAATTTCAGCTTAGATTAGCAAGGGCTGGCAGTTCCAAGATTAAAAAAGTAATGATTTTGCCACCGAGCCACATTTACACCAATCAATACTGAAAAGTATCTGGATGTTATTAGGTCAACTGAATAAGCAAAAGTGGGTAATTTGGGCATATAAAAATTTAGGAAATACTGTGTGAGGAGTAAAACATAGAGATGATGCACAGGGAGAAGAGTCCTACTCTGACCTTAAGCAAGTTACTTTGTCTTCCTTGGTCACAGTTTTCTCATTCACAGAGATGTTTGAGATGTTCTTCCTTAATACCATCCACTTCTGTCTGATGCTCAGGCTGTTCTTCATGGCCCTTGCAAATCCAGGGCATCTTTTTATCATGTTTTACAGCTTGAGTCCCAACATGGAATTTTGCATTATAAATTCTCAGCTGGAAGAATGTGCAGCACTAAACTCTGTGTGTCTTGCAACTGTTTTATGGCAATCCATATTCCCCAGAGTTCCCAGCATGACCTGTTAGGCAGCACCAGCACCTGCCTGTACCTCTAGTGGCCTTTCAGAAAACCACAGCCCCTGAGAGACTGTCTGAAGTACCTGAGAGCAGGATGGCACACTATGAGCTGAACACAATTGTTACGGAACTTGATTAAAGCTGAAAGTTAAATAGGAGGAGTTTCTTCAAACCAGAAGAAAAGCCCAGTCAAACTTTTGAGTCAAAATGCTTTGCCAACTCAGTCTGAGACTTAAGGTTGATTTTTCAGAAGGTTTTAACCTTTTAACTACCTTGTCAGCAATTTTGGAGATGCACAGTCATTCTCATATGTATCATTAAGCTGAACATAGCCCCAAGATGAATTCTTACCAATTTTTGTGCACTATTCTACTTGAGTAGAAGAAACTAAATGATAATATTTGATAAATATTTACTCTGCATACCTGCGCTGATTGATTTGTCTTAATTTTCTGTTTAAATTTATATTGCATTAAGAATTGCCATTTTTTCTGATGTTTTGTTCATTCAAAAAGGTTAAATGATTATTAACTCTGACTAAGTAGCAGGGTAAGTGTCCTTGAAATGTGTGATGGTTTGATTGGGGCTGTTGTTCCACTTTGTTGTATTCTTCATTTCCTCTCATGTTTCACTATCAAAGCAACTTCCATATTTTCTATCCATGCACAGGAGAGAATTAAGCAGAGAACTCCAAAGCTCTGGTTGTTTGCAAATCCTAAACAGCTTTAATAAGGGAATATAAAATTGTATCCTTACAATCACTAAAGTATTCATAAATGGCCATCTTTTTTCAGGATGAAACCTGTTGGATTACGTATCATCAGTGCATATGGTGAGCCAGGCTTTTTTTTTTCTGAGAAACGTGTGTTTTTATGCCCAATCATGCACTTCTGAGTTTGGGGCTTGCTTTGAAAATTTCAAGTATCCAACACTGAACTTTCAAGTCTGTGGGAAAGCTGAGAGACAGGCAGGAGCAAAGTGACTGTTTGGGAGTTATGGGGAGAACATACTAAAGGATAGTCCAGTCAATTCTGATTAACAGAATAACAAAAGGAATGTTTGGAAAAATATCTCCCCTACTATTAACACCAAATGCACACACATGTAATTATAAATGTAATTCTGTTAATTACTTAGTTCAGTGTGAGCTATGTCTGTACAGTTTGGATTTTATTGATGGTGAAGGTAAGAGAAGGTTTTCAATATTGATGTAGAGTAATAGTTTTTATTGCTCCATGGATTAACTCTCTCTCACATTACTGGTGTCTTACCCAAAAGTATTGTACCTAGTGGATTAGGACTTCAAATACTGCTGGGATACAAAAGCTCTTTACAGTAAAATCCAAGACTCTAGTAATTATTATCCAAGTCTTTCAATGTTTTTTGATGTTTGGGTTGAGCTTTCAGCAAGAAGATTAAAAAAGAGAGAGGAAAAAACCACAAAAAATGTTTTCAGTTGATCTAAGAGTCTTCAATGTCTCATCTATTGATTTTCCTCAGATCTTTAAATTCACAGTGTGACTTATATTCCATGAAATAGGGTCATTGACATCTGAAAACGTACTACAAAAATATACACTTCATATCCCATGGACTGAAACACATAATTGTCTAATGAAAAGGTTATCCAGTGTGTTAAATCCATCACTTACAGAAATTTTTTCTTGCTTCTAAGTGAACAGATTTTGCTGCATTTTAAGAGAGGAAAAGCTTCATGGTGACTGAAAAAGTCTGTGGGTACTGTGCTGTCTGACCACCCTTTGTTCTAATCTTGTTTAATGTAACATTTTATACAGTGATATCCCTAAACTGACCACCACAGTAACACACTCTCTGGCCTGCAAACTTGTATTTCTCCTACCACTGCCTTTCCAACATTTATCAAAATAGAAAATAAACAAGGTCTAAGGTTTAAAGGCAACCTGGAATTATACACTGATGAACAAAAGCAATCAAACCCATTAACAAGCTGTTTCACAACATGAAACTGTCTTTACAAAGTTCAACCTCTAAACCAGCACTTTTTGCCATCTTATTTATTTCCCATCTGTATGATATTTTTTGAGTACATTTTCAAGCCTTTTTTAATTTATATGTGTGAAAGCTGTGATGCTCAATAATCAAATGATCTCTGGAGCAGAGGCTTCAAGAAAACCACGGCATAATGTAGGATTAACTTTTCTTTTACCACTTGTATTGCTACCACAGAGTAAATAAAACCCTGCACTTTTCTATCCAACAAAATTAAAAAATAAATAACTGAATATGAAAAGCATTCTGTAAACTATTAAAGTAACCAGATTATATTTTAAAGTAACGGACAATGGTACATGTATTTAAATTTTTATTACTCCCAATGAAGGTAAATAAATTACTAACTTTACTGTAATTTAATTTAATCATACCTGTGTTTATCACGTTAGACTTTAAATTTCCATTTTTTGAATTAATACTGGAAGAGCTTTTTACATTTGCAAGAAATTTTAGGTCTTCATTATTTACATTTAATTAAGAAAAAAAGCACAATTAGTAGACCATTTACAGTAACTTTGACTGGAAGAATGATGCCCCATTTTCTTCATGAGGGTTATAAAGCTGAGCAGAAAAATATATTTAGTTTGCTTTTTCTGTTATAGGTGATCTCAAACTGTGCATTGCAGATTTCATTCAGGGGGGGCAATAGCCATGTAATCTCACTGCTCCCTCACTTGTATGTTAAAGGAGACCTTGACATTGCCTCTACTAAGTGAAAAATAGATTTAGAGGTATGATAAAGAAAAAGAAACCTCCACAGTAGGTATTAGCTGTCAAAAATGCAAAAAAACCTCAAACCCCAAACAAAATCCCACAAATCTTATTTCATCCATTAAAGCCTTGCAGAAACAGAACAAATATATTTTAAAGGCTTTCCTTAAAGAGTATTTTTTAATCAAAAACCTCATCATTATAGTCTATAGGAATTGTTGAAGTATCTTATACAGCATGTTTTAATCCTTTTCATCAAAGATGACAATTTTTGGTACTTCACTGTGAGTAAAATATGATTCCTAAAGGAATAAAATGATGCAATGCAGAGTTTACATTCTTTGCACTCCCTGACTGAAACTCCTAAAGGAGGTTAATTTAAATACCTCCAGAAACAAAACAAAACAAATACCCTTAAAAAAGAAATGTGGATCAAATCCCTTACTAATAGTGAATCAAAATCCCTTACTAATAGTCTTCCCCAAATCCTGAGTTTTAAATCAGCATTTAAGATCTAGAGGATGGTTCCAATAACAGATCAATTCTGGCAGAATCTACCCCACATTTCACTCAACTTTTGAGGATTATTTAAAATTTAATTGGAATGCAAATGTTGACACATCTAAAAAGAGGATTATTTTTCCCTTAAAACATTCAGGCTGAGCCAATGGTTTGTTCTTAGACTCAGAGTACTCCTGAAGGAAAGACTGTCCCTGCACTTCCCACGAGTTCCAGGCAGTGAAACCACCTGAAAACACTCACTACTATTAAACATCATGAAGCAAAATACAAACAAACAGAAAACCCCAATAACAGCCATCCCAAACACCTTTCCTGCAAGTTGCCAACATTTCCAAATCCTCACAATCACCATGAAGCCCCCACACCTAAGAAACCACATTCTGGATTGCCCAAATCCTGGAATCTCTTTTCCACTTATATCAAAATTCAACTTTCTTCCTCGAGGGGATTTACTACTTTAGAAGCTGTTGCTTTTTGTGGCCTGACAGATAAAATACACTAGTAAAGGAGCTAAAATTACCATTGCAGTACCAACTTCAATATAGATTGTTGCTAAAGATACACAGTTTTTCACTGAGGGATTTTTCATTTTGTCATATGTTTGTAAGGCTCTGACTTTCAGAAGAGGAATGTAACTGCTTTATACAAGGGCAAACCTCTCTGGAGCCATTCACACACTTGGATTTAGTCATGTTTATACCTCCTGCTGGCCATGGGCCATGAAACCTGCCTGCCTGGAAGTCTCATGGAGTCTTTGGAACAGTTTTTGCTGATTTCAATTGATTTTAGATCATACATTTATAGACATGTTGATAGTATCTCACTCCTATACCCCACAGATATGCGTGTTCATCTGTGTCACTCAAAGCTTTCACTCAATAACTTATACTGAGGAAATGAGTAGTTGAATCAGTTCAAGGCAAAGGATGTTAAATCACAAAAAATTATAATTTCTCTAGAGATGTCCGAGTTTGAATGTTTTCAGTTTACATCATGATTAATTTATTCAGCAGTACTTCAGCACAAACATTCTGAAGGATCAAATCCCAAAATCTGTAAGTAATTAGGCATTCTGTACAGAGGCGTTGGAATCAGACTTTTTACAGATTCCATGGACTCTTGCCCTATAAAAGAAAGGAAGACCCAGAGTCCTTCTCTTAAGCAAGATTAACTACATTCTCTGAGTTAAGACAGAAATTGCCCTTTGTTTGTTCTGCTTTTGGTTGTTTAAAGGGCTTATTGGGAGCCACAACTAAGCAACATGAAACAAAGTTTAAATTAATCAAAGAGAACAATTTGTATTGGTTTCAGCACAGTGAGTGCTGGGCTTTCCCTGTGCTGGAAGATTGGCATTTCTGTGGAAGGATGTAAATCCAGCTCCCAGGGTTTTCTGAACACCTCATGAACAAACTCTCCTCTCCTGTTTGTGAATAACCAGCTTTTCCTCGCTGGAAGTAAGTACAGTTGTAACCAGGCACAAAGAAGCCAAGGAATGACTGTTGTTCTTGATGGGACAATGGGAAATATCCTTTACTAGTTTTGGGCAACAATACATTATTGATGGTGTTCAGATTAACACTGGTAGAAAAGCACTGCAGAAATTTATTAAAAATGGATTTATCAGTGAAAAAGAATTCATGATTAACCTAAAGGCAAAAACAACCAGGGCAGTTTGAGTAACAGCTTCAAGTGGATGATTAGCTAAGGGGATTCAACACTTAATAGCCAAAATAAATTACTATAATTATTTTATTACCTATGCTAACTGATTTCATTGTTTTTATTGAAATAACAGCTCCCTAAGGATGGAACGTTGCTTCAAAGAATCCCAGCTGCAAGCTTCTATGTTCTCTTGTGGCAATCAGAAAAAACAACAAAAATAGCTGCCATTAATAATACTGTTAATAACTACGCTACCACATCTTAGAAATACATTCTGGATTTTCTGTACACCTGGACTGGAATATGAAGTTTTCTAGCCACCGGAGGGTTTCAGATAGAATTGAAATAAACTTGTAAAGCACTTATTAAAATAAACATGAATATTTATGGAGAACAATGGAATGCTTTAAATAGATTTTTAATAAATAAGTGTGTGATTAGATGAGGAGCCTGAGAAACCTTTTAATTTGTCCTCAGAAGAATTATTCAAAAATCTGTATATTTCTGCTTTTGCTCTCACAGCGAAGTGTTAATAATATATCCTCTACACTGGAACGATTTTCAAAGAACCTTACTGAAACTGAGAGTGAATTTCTATGGGGTTCATCTATATCACTTTCAAGATCCTAGCCAGGTCTAACTTTGAGCTAATTTGTATTCATACCAGTCTGTATTGCTGTTCAATACCTTTCCTCCCTTTTCCCTCTGCAGGCTCCCACCTTACAATCCACTACAGTTTAGAACCTACTGGAAAAACTCCATTCAGGTGCTGGGAACTACACGTGGACTGCATTTTCCCCCTCCCCTCTGGCACCCTGATAAAACAGCAGTAGTGCACAGGAAAGAGCTCTGATGGCTTCATTGCCAGGCAGCATTTTAGTGCTCTGCACCAGATCTCCTGCCATCGGATACCGCTGGAATGTGCACTGGACATTCCTACAGTGGTTACCCAGCTAAAGCTCTGATGCTGGGAGGCTCTATTTTCAAGGACCAGAGAGCTGAAGTTCTCTATGTTACACAAAACAGAGCCAGATAATTCTGGGACTGAATCCAGTTGTAAAAATGCACATCCTACGGACACTGATCAACAGCATATTTTGACTGACTGTGTCTATGTTCCCCCGCTTTCTAATGCCTTAGCAAATGCCCAGTTCTCCTGCACAGCTGGGGAAAGTAATTGTCATTCTAATTGCTGGTGGGTGTGTGGTTTTTTATTACTTTTTTTTGTTATTTTGTATATTATGATATACTAGTACCATAGATACAGCCCAACATCGAGATTTTCTCATTTCTTACTTGTTGGGGCTTCAACATGTAATTTTAGGCCTAACAGATGTTACCCTGAACAAACAACTACCTATGATACAGCTCCTCATCGCTGTCATAAAAGCCAGGACTGGAAACCAAGGCAAGGAATGAAGGTTCTCAGTCACAGCACTAAATGATAAGGCTTCAAGGTGGTAACACAAGCCCAATGAACTGTTTGTAAAATTCAGTACATATCTCCTCTCTGCAGGAGAATCAAAAGAAAACAGCTTGATGAACTTCCAGCTAGTGTGCAAAATACTGGAGAACTTTCACATATTCTGTACTAGTAGTACCAGTTATCCTACAAACTGTCAAAAAAGGTTTAATGTGATTCCATGTCCTTGGTTTAGTTTGGGGTTTTTTTGCTCTGTTTTCCAAGGAAAACAACTTTCTTGAAAGGAAAAGTAATATAATGCATGTAAAGAAAACTTTCTAAGATAAAATGTCATTGTCATTTGACAATACTGGCAAAACTGCAGGTAATGCTGTTAAAAAAACCTCCAACTAGTGCATATTCAATAAGAGCTGGTGTTAATTAAGACAAACTTCAAATTTAAACCTTCAAAATACATCATGGCTTCTCAGTATCATTAAATCATATTCACTGTGTGTATCTTCTGATATTTTCAAAGTTAATATTTGGACATCTAACACTGATAAGAATAATATAATTCTCTCAGCGTTCTGAAGAAACAGTATTTGCATTAGCAGTCACGTTGTAACTGGGCATGGAATAGTATGAAGAAATTTGTTTAAATGCTGTTTGGTGCATGACAAATTTTTTGCGTTGAATTTGGACTGTTAAAATTATAATTTTTATGCCGCAGAAATGCAAATGCTGGGTTTTAATTTCCTGAATTTTGTGCTTAGAAAAAAAAATCTAAAATATCCCAACTGTATTACCGGTGCTAGAGCTCCACAACAGCAGCAAACAGGAGTGTGGAGCACTGCTCTTCAAAACCCAGTGCTTCGATTAGACATGAGAAAAGCCTGGTTTTCAGGCCTCCAGTTCCTTTATCCACTTTAATAAGACAGTTATTTTGTTCCTAACTGTAATACTTTCTGTCCGTCTGGTTACCACACAACTCAGCAAATGCCTGCACCAACCCAGAAGGGAGGTGGGGGAAGATTTGCAGGGACCCCCTGGAAACACCATGTGGTTTTGAGACCTGTGCTATGATTTCCTACGTGTTAACTCTTGGATTTGCTCTTCATCAGCACTAGAATTCAATCTCTTTGAATGTTTCTATCAGTCAACAAAATATTCTGTAGTAAAGTTGTCAGCTAATTCAAGTTGGATATAAACACTCTTAATCCTACTTCATCTCTCCAGGACAAATATACCCTATGTGCACAAATTGCCTCTTATCTTTCATATACCATCACATTCAAATCATAATTTCAGTTATCACCTTCAAATCATAACTTTAAACTATTCCATTTAAAACTATTTCTTTTTTGTGTGTTCTCTTCTTTGTCACTGCTGATTTCCATGACTGCACATGTGCAGGAGCACCACAGAACCAACTCCCTCCCAGTCACAGTCTGTTCCTTCCCAGCTACAGGCACAGGAAGAAAACAACGATCCTGTGACATCAAACTCACACAGTAACGAGCTATGATGCTACAAATACTTGATTGTGGCAACCTGGAATGAATCACAGCCAGGAAGGGATGATGAGAACACAAATACTTTTTCTTAGGCACACACCTTGGTAATTAGCTGCAGTGGCCAAAGGCAGGGAGCAGCAAACGAGGGGCTTCTCTAGTCTGAAGCAACTTCATGAATTAAAATCTGTCTGGAATAGCCCATGATCAACAACACTGTGGTCACTTGCCTGGATGTAACTGAAAACTTTACCCCAAAATTAGGATTCAAGGAGACTGCTGATTTAAAATATTTGTTATGTGAACCAGTATGAAATGGGTGCAACATAAATTGTTTGGGATTTTAAGCCGGAGGTAAACACTGAGTCTCAATGTGATGTAAATCAGTCAAACTCCCAGAACATTAAAGGCTGATTTACACCAGCTGACCTACCTCCATGTATTAAATCAGTCTTTTCACAGAGTGATCTCACAGTAGTAATGAAATCACAGAGATAAGAGAAACAAGCCCAAGTTAAAAGAAAACAAACCAAGAATGATGCAGGTGCATTCAAAAGCTGTTTAATAGCTTTCACAAGAAAGAGGCAATGGGGAAATGTCTTACCTCTGCTGCCATTCATCTTGCAGTAACTAACACTCAAACAGTGTAAAACAGGAAGGCAACAACCCCCTTCTATTTGTAGTTACTCTTGAGTGCTCTCGGTGACTGCCCAAAGGACAGCTCCCCCTGCCAACTTGGCTCTGCCCTTCCCAGGGAGATCCCTTTGCTTTCAAGTTACTCACACACCTGCTGTATGAAGAACAGAAGCACACAGGGGAAAGCTTCACACCGGGCTCCTGGCAAACACTTTGTTTAATGTAACTAAATAGTGTCTACTTCAAGGCACAGAGAAATTCCAGCCTTGATTTTATGTAGAGATCTGAACCTCACAAGGAATACAGGTGCACTTTATGTAAACGTTTGCCTAAGTGATTGCTAAATCCAGTGAGGAGAAGCTCTTTTCATTATTTGTATCAGCTTTACATCTACTTCTATTCAGCAACTGAAAGGTATACAGCAAGAAAAATTCAAAACGTGAAGTAAACCAAGATATAAATTACACCAACTATGAGTCAGTCAAAAATGGAGAGAGAGAACTGAAGTACTAAATAAAGGAGTAAAAAGAAGATTTAATTAATAAATCAGGCATATACATAAATATTCTTGTAATGTTTTTCTTGCCCCTTTGTCTTGCCACTTTGTTTCTAATGGTCTTATATCCTCCCTCTAACTCTGCCTGAGTGTGACAACAGATGCAATTGCTTTGCACGATCGTGAAAAAATTATTTCTAACAGTGAAAATTCCCTTCCCCCCTCAAACCCCAAAAGCACAACCACCCACTCCCCAGATTTAGATGCAGATACTCAGGTGGTCTCTCTTCTGAGTAACCTTAGATGAATTCGAAAGCATAGGTACAGAAGATGTCACAGCATCACATTTCCCCTGAGTAACAGCAGGTGAAGATGTGGATGGTGTTTATTTTCCTGCTGCTGTCAGTGACTCCCTCTCTAACCCCCTCTCCAAACCAAACATGCAGGACTAAAAAATCTCAGAAGATATAAATCATTTCAACCATTTCAGACCTGCTTCTACTAAACATTTAAAATTCACCAAAGAGCTGGTGTCAAACTATTTATTTTTACACGTTACTTCCAAAGACATGTTCCTACCCAGGCTTCAGTTGTTCAGATCACTGCTGGCTTTAGACATAGCACACACCTCTGGGAATTACAGAAACCATATTGTCATACTTAAAAATTCATGTGATACCAACGTGACTACATTTATGTCCAAAAGCAAATGTTTTCAGCTAGAGATATAGAGAAAAAAAGTAGAATGCCAAATCCAGTAAGTGGGAATGCTGCTGTCTGCTACCATAACACTAAGGATCCTGCAGTACACTGCTTTCTGCCTTTCTATAATTTAACAGTGGTTTAAAAATACAAGAAAGAAAAGCAAAAAGGAAAGATGAAGAAGCCTAAAGTTTACACTAGAAAAATTATAATTTCACACTTAACAATAAAAAAGAATGTACACACAGGTACATATGTTGCATATACATATGCAACTAGCATTTCTTTAATTCAGATCATATACTAACTTCATGTGAAACTTTTGCAGACTGCTCCAGAAGTAGAGACCAACAGAGCTGCCAGGTACTTCCAGAGTTTCTCCTAGGTCATAACTGTAAGGAATTTGAATGTTTAAGTCTGTAGACCAGAGCATTCCAACATTTTAGGAAGGAACCCTGGAAGGAACCACTGTGAAAGAGAGCAAAAGTGGTTGTAATGGTGGACAGACACCACCAACTTTTCTTCAGCTGGGCAGGGTTCTGTCATCACTGTCCCAAGAAATGGGAAGAGTGCTAGTCTGTGAAAATTTGGCTTCCCCAGGTAGTTAAGAGGAGAAAGGAAATAATCACCCTACTGTGCTCCATTTAGGGGGGGCAGTGCTCGTGTTAGCTTCAGCATGAAGATCATTATTGATACCTGAGCCACTGCTAAGTCAGCCCAAGCCAGCAGCTTGTACAAACCAAGCCAAGGAAAGTACACTCAAGTGCTGTGGTGATGCTGTAAGCTCAGCAAAGTGACTGAAGTTCAGGTCTTCCCCAACTACAATGTGGAAACACATTAACTTCGGAAAAATAGAAATTTATAAATTTTTAATTGTTAGCAAGAATGTATCAAATCCTCTTATAATTTGGCTCCTTGCAATTTTAGCAGGGACCCTTTTCTTTGAAAAAAAGGAAAGGAAGCACTAATGATGGGTGCTGCACTTACAGCAGGACATCAGGAGTCAAAGTCTGGTTTTGGATAACAGCACTGCTTATGTGAATCTGGTCTCATAAAACACACTTTTGCATCTCTTTGCATGATGTCAGGATAAATGGTGAACTGTTTATAGCATGATTCTGGGAAGAACCTCTGGAGTGTGACAGTCAAAGAACAAAGACCGGTGACCGTTGTGAGCAGTTTCAAACATTTAATGCAGAGTAATGGTTATTTCTTCCAGGTGAGAAAATGACAGCACACAGAGAGAAACCTAATAAATTATAGTATCCTATTTTTATTAGCATGGTCACAATTCCCTCTGAACAGAATTTACTTCAACAGTGCAAAGTATTGGAGTTCTCACTCAAGCCTTGTCTTTGAAGATCTTTTAATCTTATTTAGTGGCCTTGCTTTTAAGGCTGTGGCCTACTTGGAATTACTTCTTTGCCTGCCCAGAGATGATATGAACATACCACAGTATATTGAAGTCACAAAATTGCCTCCAATAACATAATACAACTAATACATTTGACCCTGCCCAGCTGTGTACTGTAACCAAACAGTATCATTTTAGCTACACTAGTAAAGAATCTGTAGAAGCAGTCAAGTACATTTTACTTTCCTTTTATTTCTTTCAGTAAAGACAGTACCCAGAATTCTTAATTACCGATTGTATCAGATCTATTTATTTGGCATTTTGTTTTAGGCTGGGCCACGTTCTCAAAAAGTGTTCAGTGCTATTTACAAAAGCCCCACCACACACATTTGTGAAATCACAGCCACCAGCCTCAGGGTGAGGGATCCCTGCAAGTGACACAGCAATGCAACCGAGTATTAAATGTTAAAAAGGTTCCTCTAATGGCTTCTAAAATAGTAGTGGGAGGCAGATCTCATCAGAGATAATATATGGCATTTACAGTAAGAAGGCATTTACATTTGTTATCTAACATAATAGGAAAGGCAGTATTTATGGGGACAATGAAACACACAGTACTGTGCACATCCCATACGGACACTCTGTAACCTTAACTGCATCCTTGATGTATGGATCAGGATTCTCCAGCTCATAGATTGCAAACTGGCCTAATTCCAGCAAGTGTTATAAGAGTTACAGCATTCAAACAAAGCTTCCTCATCTGAATGGTTACTGAACAGCAAGTAATTGAGGGAAGGTGAAAGCAAGCATTTGTTTCAATTTTAATGAACATCTACTTTGAAGAAAATACAGTAAGAACTCAATGCCTTCCAGACAGCTCTGAATGTGTTTATGCATTATTGTAATACACTTGCTATGTGCATTTCATAGTTCTAGCCTTCCCTTAGAAACTTTTTTTTTTGGCATACACATAGGTATATATTTCAAATGTAATACCAGTAAGATGGTATGTGGACAATGTTCTAAAACTGACATGGCATATAAAAAAATAACTTAAAAGAATGGACCTCTGAAAATGCACTTATCAATTTGACAGGAAATGAATCAACATTCAGACCACACTAAGCCAGTAAGTGTGATGTAATACCTGTATTGCCCAGTAATTATAAGCAGTGTACAAGTTTTTCAGTGTTGCTATCCCAGGTTACCCCAGGTTGTCTGCTACGACACAGCTTGGCAGGGCTTGGCTCCACTGCAACGAGTAAAATAACAGATTGCAGCCAACTTTAAAAGAAAAAAAAATTATATCTGACTCCCAACTGTGATTAGAATGTCAGTTACAGCTGCTGCCTTGTTATAACACCCCCACACATCTTAGCTCACAAGGACAAATTCAATGAGAGAATGGCCTGCATTCATTGTGTAATTATCAACCTCACACACCTTGGAAACCGAGCACAGCTCCAACACGTGTATGACTGAAAACACCACCGTGAGATTATGGTCTGGAACAATAAAACAATTTTCTACTGTACTTAATAGACTATTATAATGGGAAAAACAATGGGAGTATAAAAAATTTCCTTTATCTTGACTTTTTATAGAAAGATTTAGCATTGGAAATTTATATGATTCAGATAAGTTGGAAAAAAAAAATGAGTCAAATGCTGGAAGAGGAGGGCCAAGAACTTGCTCGTGAATTGGCAGGCTGCCCAAAGCACCTCTGCTGGGGAATATGCAACTTTAATCTTTATTATGGAATGATCACAAATGGACTGTTTCAGAATACCATCTGTTCTCACTGAAGCATTGGATCAGCAGGCTGCAGGCTTCAGTCTGTCCTTCACCTTGTATTTGGGTTTTCAGCAAAGCTCCCATTTTGGAAAGGGAGGGGTTTGGAAAAGGAGCCTTTTGGAAAGGCTGGTGTAGTATCTAATTTAATTTTCTCTTTTAAAATTTGTTTTTTACAGTGTCTCTATTTTGACTTTCCATGTTTCTCTGAGGTAAGCTCCAAATAAAATACTCATAGTAAGAAAGCATTTACTTCTCATTTCTATTTTCCCTTTGTGAAAAACTAAGTGTTTTTACCAGCTGTAGTGTCCAGACAAGCTCTTATCAGTCTAACATCACTCCCAGCAATCATTCCAGCACATCACATCAGTCAGATGTGTCTGTGCATCAACAGGGCATGTGTATGAGCAGATCTGAATGTACTAATAATTCCAAATGTTAATGTATAAAACACGGTAAAGAAATTATTGTCACAAATGGTGTGCAAAGGGACTTGACTCTCAGCTCAGCACTACCCACCCCTGTGTAGAGGGCACTCCCCTGCACAGCTGGCTAAGCCACTGCAAAGCCATTAGCCCATCAGCAATTAATCACTGATCCTGTTCCACATCTGGCTACAGATACAGTACTGCTCCTGGGGTAAGAGCACTCTCAGGAGAGGGAAAACAGAGGAAAAAGAAACAAATCCTTTTGATTGAAATAAAGATTCAGAAAAATCTGTGAAGGATTAAAAAATAGGAGAAAGGAGAGAAGAACTATCAGCAAACTGAAATGTGACAAAGACATTAAGCAATGCAGAAGATGTGGAGGTTAGCACAGCTTGGCTGATGTGTAATTTTCTCCTCTGAACACCCCTGGAGGGTGTAAGGTGTGTATGTGCCATGACACAATCTGACCATAGGGGTTGAGGGTTTGTCTGCAAGACATTTAAGAGACCTCTTAAATTCAGTCTTTGAATAAACAGAGTGTAAGTGCATGTCCTGCAACTCCTAGCCAGCAGCTCTTTCAAAGAGTTAGAGTTTCAAATTTTATACATAAATACATTTATCTCAGTCTGTAGTAAGAATGATTTACCAGTAGAAGCCAAACCAACAGAAAATGAGACCTACTACTGCTCCATGAGCAGTGGTTCTTAAGCACAAGGTATCCAAACACTTCTAAGGAGTATTTGGGGAAACAGCACTACCAAAACATTCACAAAGTAACAGCATCCTCTCCTCATACAGCTCCACAGGCTACAATGCAACACAGGGAATTTGAGAAGAAGCACCTTCTGAAAATAACTGCTAAACCATCCCACCAGACACAGGATTTCATCAGTAAAAGGGCTTAACCCAAAGCACTTTTGTGGGAAGCCCAGTGATGTTCAGCACAGGTTCCATTTTCCCTCCTGTCACTGCACATAAAGCAACTGGAAAACATCCCTGTGGTGTTACAGTCTGGTCTTGCCAACTTTGATCCACACATATATGAAGAAAACTATTGCTCTGGAGAATGACACCAATGTGTAAATCTGTCAGCTGATAAATCTTCTTACCTCGGATAAGGAACAAGATCTGGCTATGCAAACTGGTAGAGGTTTTCTGAGAAACATTCACACTGGAGGGAGCAGAAGGAGAAAAGACCTAAAAGTAAGCATGTTGGGGCACCAAGATATTTTTTCACATAATTTTCAACAGCTGAAGAATGAAGAAAACAAAATCATTAGTTACTTCTGAAAAATCTTAGCTAAGTTCATATATCCTAGCAGGGCCTTCCTGGCACACACAGGAAGCATGGCCTAATGGGTGGAAGTTTTCTCTAAAAATCACAGCCCCTGTGAAAAATCCAGACTTAGTTTTGCTCTCTCTAAGGTGAATGTGTTTTCTTTCTTTCTTTTTTTTTTTTTTTTCTGACTGAGAAGAAGCAGCCCTGTATTTTGCCATGAAAAAAAATTGTAACAATTTTATATAAATCATGTACTTGAGAAAATGAATAAATGTGAACGTTCTCTGTTATGTTTCTATCTTTGAAATTTTATTGAAGTTTCAGGGATTGCTAGACTATCAGCAGACAGAAAAAATGACTTTTTACTGTTCCCTCTCATTCTCCTACTCCTGCCACCTTCCCTCCACATCAACATCACAGTAAAGGAAATTGGAAATCATTTCAAGAATGGATTATTGACCTGGTTGATAAGCAAAATTACAGCCTACCTTCACACTTTTTAAATGCAAAAATCTTTAAAAAGATCATTCTCTATAGAATCACGTTTTTTTTGTTTTATTCCTTGAGACCTCAACACCTAGTGTTTATCTGTTTTAAAAAATTATTATTGTCAAATACATACTTTCTGCTGAGTGTAATCAAAATCTTCTGACAACATTCCTACCATTTTCTCTTTAGCTGAGATTGGTGTATTCATCAAGACAAACTTTGGAAGAAATTGCTAATGAAATCCTAATTTGCAAAGGTAAAAAGAAATTACTGTAGTCTCTTACTAATGTGATTAGGAAGGATGGTGTTCTATGTATGTTCTTTTCCACAAAGAATTTTTAAGCCGAGTCCTGTTTAAATCTGGGAATATTGCTCGTCTGAAGCTGTCCTTGTGCAACACACACAATGGCAAAGAGAAGGTAGCCTGGGAGAGAGGTTAAAATATTAAGTACAGGAAGTGAAAAAGGATTCCAATAGATTTAAATTTTAAAAAAAGTTTTTAATTTATAGTATACATTAAAGGATGTAAATTAAGCAATAACGCAGATCCAACCAATTATTTTATTTAAATTAAAAGACACATGTAAGCCATATTTCTCATTAGGACACCATTCAGAGTTCATCTTAATTTAGTAAATGCAAGATTAGAGAAAAAGTCTTGCCTTTATTGGCGTAAATAACCACGTTTGCTGTGGCTTTAGTCGGTCAGAGTTGTCCCTCACTTCAGTGATTTACATAACATCACACTGAATTTTTTGCCTTCATTATCACAGCAATTCACCTGTTACAGTTCTGCAATCTCAGGACATGCAGCTACTCAAACATCCACTCAGTTCCCCCGGTGCTCAGCACTTCTGACAGCCCCACTAGATGACCCATAACACGCTGTTTTCTGCCAGCAGGAACATGCAGGGACTTCCCAAGGACTTCCCACAGGGACAGTGTGAGCAGCAAGTACAAGGCTTGAGAGTACAGAGGGTCTGGGCCATCCCAGGCTCAGGATGTTATCAGGACTCTGGTACAAAACCTGCCTGAATTCCAGTGTCTTTCTGTAACGCTGCTTTCAACTACAAACTTGTCCCTGTGACCACATCACTGGATGGACTCTCATCGTTACCTTGTCTTCTGGGTGAAATTACCATAAGGGTTGAGAGAATTGAGGATATTATATGAATTAAAACCAGACTAATTCCATAGAAAATCTCATGAGATTATCAGATTTCAGGCAAACAGGAAACTGGAGCCCAACTGCTGTGCAGCACACACAACACATCATACCCTCCCCAGGGCTGGGCACCCTCCCACAGCACATTCCTCCTGGAAGGAATCCCACACAGGCACTGAGAGAAGCCCAGCTGCAAAATGTGCAACATATCTGAAGTCATGATGACTATCTTTGAATTCATCCTGCATTACTCTTATGGAAGCTTAATAAATTGTTTACTGTGCACATGCTCATTACAACTTACTGTGCTCTCTATTTGAAAACAAAAAGAATGATTTTTCCTTTGGAAACACATGCTTTCATCAGCTGCACAGGTGAACTTCAGAATAAAGGAATTTTTAGCAGATCATTGTTTATGGTTTTCCAAGTAAATTGTATAATTTAGAAGTCCAAGAACATACATCAGTGCCCTTAAATTAATCCCATGGGTCACTACTGTATATGCTGCAATGCACACTCCCTTCTCTCTGATTTATGCCTTTGAACCTCAATTCCATGAGAGACAAATGCTTTTCAACACCATATAACATATATTAATGGGGAAAAAAAAAAGAAAAATCCTACAGTGCTGGGCTTCATGTACATCTCAGGCCCTTTTGTTATCTGTAATGATGGAAAAAAGCTGAAAAATTTGTGGTGAATGTCTGCATGTGAATTAGAATTAAGAAGAGAAATAAACCCAGATGATTAGTTACTATTATTACTATATGTCTCCAAATCTCAGCAACACAAAATAAGTAGAAACAATATGGCTTTAAGCAATACAACAGGGTTAGGAATTGCCAGAAGTTTCTTATGTCCCAGCATACTCCCTTGCTTATGGATTCTTCAACTCTGTAGGTCACTTATTCTACAGAGTGTACATTCCTAAGTGATTCCCTGTGTCCAGCTTCCCTGCACTCCTTGCTCTGGCCGGTGCTGACTATCCCACTCCCAGGCTAGCAATAAAGTTTGCAGGTGACCCATAAATATCTGCCTCCCAAAAACACTTGGCGAAACATTCCTTGACCAATAATCGTATACAGTGTAATTTAAGAAAAGATCTTAAACTGGTAAAATAGAAGGATTAGCGCTGAATTTCCCTTTCCTTCCTGATGGTTTGCAGGGATCCAGGCACAGAGTACTGAGTGCTGAACATGTAACCTTCTGCATGATGCTGGAATTGCTTTCTGCACATGAGCTCTGCTCTCTGTCACAGGAATATCAATGGCAAGACAAATTGTTCTAAGCAGCTGAAACAATCTCAGCTTTAATCAACAGTGCTGAAGGACAGTTAGATGCTTTGCTTATCCTCTACATGGTTTCAGGCACTTTGGAAACAAGTACTTAATATTAAAGAATTCATTTCTTTAAAACTGTCGTGCAAGAGAGATTCCCAGAGTCTTATTACTTGCACTTACAGGCAGCAGTATTGCTGAGGTAAAGGACTTTACTCAGCACCATGGAGTTACAGATAAGGACAGACGCTGAAAACTCATCAAGGGAAGCTTTGCCTACCCTGTTTTGAATCACATAAAATACCTGCTGCTGCAAGAGAGCTCTCAAGACATCTCAACTTGTCTGTTTTGCTTACCCACTGACACAGCAGATGCTACTGGTCTCCATTAGGATTGGACAGTGTCTCCTGTCACTAGGCAGCAGTGTCTCTGGTTGATTATAAATGAATGGTCCTGATGGGCTCTGAAGGAAGTTTCATTAGTCCTGTCCATACCAGGGGAAAGTTTAATTCTTTCTGAAAAGTGTTTTCTAACAAAGCTGAACGGTGTTAGCAAAACAAATTAGCTTGTCCTGGGCACTCCACTAACTGCTTTCCGGGGAACAATCTCTTCCCACTGGAAGCTAAAAACTAAAACTCTCTTGTGTTCCAGGGATCAAGGTTTAACTCTGAGTGTTTCCGACAGCGTTGTCAAGGAGAAGCATCCAAGAAATGTGTTTCACTCCACAACACCCACTCTGACACCTAAAAGAGCGAACACACCTCTTGATGTATTTGCTGGGTGGCTGCCAATGCATCAGAAGTGCAGACTTGGTCTCAAACTTAATCTGTAGCATAAATCAAGATAATTTGTATACTATAACAGTAACAGCACAGCAGAAATTCAAATCTCAGAGCAGAGGTGGCTTTGTATTTCTCTGCCACTGATGCTGGAGTTTGGAGACAGAGAGAAATAAGGGACTTTTGTGAGCACGAGATTTTGAACCATATTAAGCAATTAGGCAATCAGATTATTTCCTTGCCACAACAGTGCTATTTCCAGTGCAGGTACTTCTTGGAATGCCCCTAAAATGACCCAAAAGGGTTAAAGAAAAGAAATTCTCAAGAATTTCTTTTTTTTTTTTTTTTTAACTGACCATCAATTTGAGTGCAGTGACACTCCACAAACATTGGTTATTGCCTATCTGGTTTTCAGTGATATATTTCTAGAAGGAATGTGTAATTCAGGGTTTTAAAAATAGTGAATACACTTTAAAAATAGGAGTTTTTAATAAAATACACAATTATTTTAGTTGATTTATATAATAGTTGACTTTAGGTATAAACATTGAAATAAAATAGTGTTGACAAGATCACATTTACAGGTTGTGCATTTAGTAGTGACAATCTCATTCAGAAATGCTTGTTTATTGGCTATTCCAGAACCTCTGTGGGACAAGCACGTCTGTCTCACAGAGTGCTTTAGGAGGATGGAGATAATTTGCAGAGACAGATTTAGTTTGTTGACCTTTTTCTATTCCAAAACTTAGAAAGAGAAGTTATGCAAGACAAAAGCATTTGTGCTGTCATCACTGAGAGACAGGAGACTCTAAATTCATCTCCACCTTAGTGGGACTGAGAGCTATTAGTGAGCAATTCCATTTTCTGTAATTCCAGAAATACTTCATTTTTTTTTCCAAGACCTGTTTTGTTTCAAGTACGACGACAACGTACTGGTGCTAAAGATTTATTGTGTGTTCAACTAACACAACAGCACAAACCAGCAAAAGATGGACATACTGTTTTGTGTGTGTACCTGTCAAAGCATAAGCTACCCCAGTGCAAGGTGAAGTTCTTTCAAATTCAAAAAACACATTTATTGAAGCATATAAGAAATATGTGTGAAGGAACATGCTAACCCTGACAGGATGATTCAGGAAATGGACTTCCTTTATTGGCCATAAACAGTAGAAGTTTCTGGTAAGCACCCACAAAATAAACAAAAGGTACAAATCCAGAGAAAATTTTATGAATCACAGAAGGATAACACTGAAAATCTAGACTCTAAAATGCATAACAAACCTCCTAATTCCTTCAGCAGGACTATGATTTCAGTCTAAAGAGTGATTTGAAGATCATCTCTGTTCAGTGAGATAAAAGGTAATGTGAGCAGAAGAAGAAAAAAGATGAAAAGAAAGAATGCAACATTACCTAAAAACTTTAAGGCCATCTGTGATTTCACAGTAGCACAAAGAAGAATGCAAATAATCTTCCTGAAAGAAGAATAAAGAGAGGTAAATCACAACTCAAAGCCCTCTAAGTTATTGCTATTTCAGCTTGAATTCTTTGTGCAGGGGGATGAAAGAAAGACTGTTAACTCATTCTCTTCATGGTGTGGATTCACATTTTCCTAATCAAGGCAGAGCTCAAACATGAGGTTCCCAATATCATGAAGAGTATTTTCACTGTAAGAAATGTATAATTGAGAGAAAGCAGGAACTCTCCTTACACAGTCTGGTCTGGTAAGTTTTCCAATCCAAGTTTTGGAAGTAAAAGACAATGATTAATTTCAGAACTTGCAATTACTGACCGTAAGTAACTTAATATTTGTAAATCTCCTGTCTATGGGGAACACCAGCCTAAGACAAAGCTTTTGCAAAAACACTGACCTGCTACCTCTGCTGTTTGAAAGGGCTGAGAGAAAACAGCAAGAATAGAAAACAGCTTTAATGGTTAGAGCTAGGAGGGTACCAGTGAATAAGACATTTTTATAAATATATGTACACAGTATAAATACACACAAACACACATATATATGGGAACTTATCCATAACTACGTAAGTATATATACCCCTAGAGGAGCCACCACTCTGGCTCCCTCTGTAATGATATTCAATTTTCTAACACAGTATAACAAAACATTCAGAATTCATGCTAGTACAAAAAACCCCAGGACTTAAGAAATGAAAGTTCCTCTTAAGTCATGTGGGCAAAACCTTATAACAATGTGACATTAGTATCCAGCAGTGGGTAACAAAATCTAGACTGACTAATAGCACTCGAGGGAACTGGCCCAAATTTTACTGCATTTGGTGAATGCTGAACTTCAGAGCAGAGTTGCCCATTCATTCTGGTTAGACAATATCATTAAAAAGTAAAATAACAAAGCTGAAACCCTATGAGAATGCAGCATGCATTTAAATGCAAAATAAAAATGCATGTCCTACTCCGTTCAGATTCACAGGAGTGACAAATTGTCCTAATAAATCAGTATTTCGGTTCAAAATATCTAAAGCTATACCTATAGTAAGGAAATAGGAGTTTTTTAGTTGTGAGAAATGCTTAGCTATGCATCTAGCTTCAATAAACTTTTAACATGTTTCTGCATATCATCGAGGGATATAGATTGCCAGACTTTCATTTGCCAGTTTAGTGCAAAGCAGACATATGATTCAATCTTCAGAAGGTGGCTCACTTTAAAATCTAATCTCACATTCATATAGCAACTCCTAATGAGCCTTCTAGGAGTAAACAAATTAGTCTCCAGGACGTATTATGCATTAATTAATCAGACTAATAGTATTATGAAATGTGTAATAGATGAAAATTAGTTCCAAGTACAGTACTTGCATTGAAGAATGAGCATAGAAGAATTAGAACATAATAAAAGTTTTCTCAAATTTCTACCACTGCCACTTAAATCAACTATATTTCATTTATGACATATTTCTCATCCATTTCAGTGCATGTTTTGGTGAGAAAAATTACAACATTTCATGCTGGTTTATTTTTGACTGCCGTGGCAAATTCAGTTTTTGAAAAATCACTGTTGGTAATCACGGTGAGATGTGTAACCTTGCACTGACCCAGCTCTCACAGCTCAGCATGCAGCATATAGAGTCCTTCAGCCCAGAAGGGTGGAAACGAGGGGGGATCGCTCTCAGTGCTGTTCTTAGGCAGAAGAGCTTGTTTGGCCCTGAGCAGAAAATCTGCACCTATTCCTAAATAAAATGTACACAGCACTGAAAGACCTAGTGTTTCTCCCAGGAACAAATACAGATTTGTTCCTCTCTATTCCTCCGTGACTGTGAACGATCTAAGTTTTTAAAACATGTTGGAAAAGATCCCACAGGAGAGATAAGATCATTAAACAGATATATTGCAACTATTTCCACTGATGTGCTGCCACCCTCTTTTACTCAGTGTGATGCTAATGCCTGACCCCCGAGCCTGGAAGGGCCACACAGTGTCAGGCTGTGTTCAAGCACAGCCCATACTCGGCTGAGCACAGTGACAGAGCTGAGAACAGAACCCTACACAGGCAGAGACATACAGCAGTTTTCCTAATGTGAACGTGTTGGGGACAGAGCCAGGAAGCACTAAACTCTGCATACTAAAACAGACAGGCACATTATGGGAATGTTTCACTAAATAAACAGGCACATGTGCCAGACGAAATCTCACCCGGGATGAATGTGGTGGGGAAAGCAGGGTAGAGGCAATGGATATCTCTGAGACCAGGCATTGCTACATTCATCAGGTAAATACTTTAAATTGTGACCACTCTGTTTTGCAATACTCCCGCTGTCTTCAGTCTTGACTACCTCTTAAACAAGAAACTCATTAACCTGCATTTTCATTCTTTTGTAACAGGAGCTAATGCCTGTAGGAGACTGGATCAAGAGTAACAAATGCTCCAATCACTAATTCTGTCCACAACTCTCTAAATGCAAGTCCACTCAGCCACCCTCCAGCCCCAGACTTCTCACTTCAATAGAACTTGCTCATAGCTATGCCTAAGCCTGGCTTACCATTACAAATCAAAAAAGTAAATGAATAAAAGGCCAGCTCCTGTTCTAAGCCACTTCAAAATTATCAGTGGCTGCAGAAAGGGATAATTTAAAGCAGAACCGTCAGCTGTGGTTTTCTCTTCAGAATAACTTGGGAGTGATATGCAGACTGGCTTTCTTACCCAAGCTTCCTGAGGTGCTTTCAATATCCAGCTCAGTCAGTATTTTCCCTGCAGGTAGCAGAACTCAAACTGAATTCAGGTTGCCTACAACCATCATCTCTTTTCATAGCAGACAGCAAAATATACCTTTAGGAAAGACCTGTTTGTTCAACTACAGTCAAATGATACTGTCCTTCCTCAGGATAGGAGAGATGTGCAAACCAGTCAGAGTCCCAGGACCTTTTAATACATGGCATATTTTCTCAAAATACAGAACTAATTCAGTTTTTTTCCAGGATTTTCTTTGAGACTTAGTTCCCAGCAGTATTCCAGCAGTAAAAGCAACTGAAGTGAGCCACATCTCCACGTGGGCAGAGCAGAAGCGAGACACCACTGTCCTTCCCCATCTCCCCCCTGCATATCATCACACAGCCACAGTGGGAGACAGAAGGAGCTTTATGTGTTCACCTTCAAGAAAGAAATCTGGCCTCAAAGCTGTTACAGCTGTCAATATGCACGGGCAGTGCTCAGCAACAACATGAATCAGAACCTTTTCCTAGGCACAAGTAAGGGAAAGTTAAGGAACTGAACTTCCATGTGCTTTTAACAAAAACCGGGTGCTTCACTGCCCTTACTGCCTCTGCCCTTCTCAGTGATGAAACCTGGCTGAGAATGGCAAATATTACAGTTGTTGTCAGCACTGTTTGTGATCTTCTATCTTATTAGTCACATATCGTATACTTTGATTTAAATGCAGTAAAAATGCAGAGTTGCAAATATAGGCAGACTTAAAGGTAGCACTTCATTCACTTAATGATTAATGTGAACACTGGCATAATAAACAAAACATTTTTACGTAGTACCCTAACTAGCATTATTTCAAAATTAAACCCATGCAATAAAAAAGTCATTTAACCCAGTTAACATTTCACTCCCCACACTTCAGTAATGCAGAGAACTGCAATAAGAAGTCAGTTCAAAGACCAAAGAAGCACCTGTGATGGGGCAGAGCACACAGGTAGCACACCCCAAACACTCCTGGACTCAACTGCAGTGTACACAAGAGAAGGCTGTGGGGTCTGAAGGCTTAAACCTGTCTAAACAACACTCAAACCCTGTCCTATCTTCCTGCAGTGCCAACTTCTCTTACACTTGTCTAACTCCACTAACCCCATGGAAATTTTACCTTTTTAAAACAGAGAAAAGAAAGAATCAGGCACAGGTGAGACTAGACTCAGAACTGAGTGTTGCAGCAGAATTGAACCAGCAAAAGACTCCAGTAACAGAGAACACAGTCATGAAGAGCCTGAAAACCTGGCAAGGGGATTTTATATGGCACCATGGATTAATTTCATGGAGAGTTAACACACCGATTTCAGGACCACAGCACAACAAGGTTTGGAGCAAGAATGAAACCAGAGCTCAAACCAAAGTTGTGGAAACAACCTTAGTATGCCATGTATAAGCTTAAGTTAAGCTTTAGGGAACAAAAACCTGTTAACTTAGATTGTATCTCCTATTGACTAAGGAGGGATGTGTATCTGTGGAAGAGAGGACTGGTAGTACAGACTGAAAGAAGCAGAATAACTCTTGCATTAAATCATCCTGTTATTTTAAGAAAAGGTTAATTTGTAAAACAAATTGAGCTTCATTAGGGACTAATTGACTGGAAAATTTTCTTTTAAAATGTCTTCTAATTATACAGGTGAGAAAAAATATCTTTTCAAAGCACTTTTGTAATTAAAAATCATCCTTGATCAATTTCTTTTAACATTTAGTCAAGAAAAAAATACTACAGGAAGGTTTAGCCAAGACCTGAGGATAGACTGCACCAGGCCAACAAATACAAGGGAATAAATATATCAGTAAGACAATGTCTGTGACTGCTGGGAACAATCCAGAAAGAAATCCATAAGCAAGTTCAAACCATTGAAGGAAAACACAAGATTTTCTGCTGGAGTGATTCAGCAGAGATTGAATTCTCTTTTCACCACTGTAAAATGAACGCCAAAGACAAGAAGACTTATCTCACTAGGAAATATCCTCCTCCAAAAGGTGTGTTAGGCTTCTCCTCCACACCATATCTGTTGAAATTCAGTGGCAGGTGACACCCCACCGTGAGTCACAAGAACAGTATTATTTTTGTCCTCTGCTTTTACAAACCTGAATTCCAATTTGACTATTAGTCTTTGTTCATTATGTTTCTGGAGTAAAAATTCTGAAGTACAGGACTCTGGTCTCTTTGATATGCTTTTTTATAGGGTTATTCTCATTTTCACTGGCTCCTTGTCTCAGCTAACCTGCTGGGTTGCATACACCAGGACCAGAACAAAGCACCAACAGGATTGGGAATGAGGAATTAAATGAATCTTTTCCCCAGTATAAGACACAAGTAATGTTGAAAGAATGCATCCCTGCCACAGTAAGGTGATGAAAATCCTTGGATAAAGACAGAGAAAGGATAAGAAATATCTGTTTTTAAGTAAAATGACATATTGTTTTGCTTATCTTTTTTCCACTTACATTCTTCACAAACATTTAGGGGGTTCTGGGTACTCTGAGAAACTTATTTTCCTTGCACATGACTTGAAGCCACCTTGAGTCAATGGTGATTTCAAAACGATTAGGCAAGAATGAGGTGTTCCTCCCCTCAGGGGGTACAGATCTAGAAACCAAACAACAGGAAATCCCAATATCAAGCACCCAGGTGCTGGGGTTCCTAGCCTGGTTGCCAGAGTATCAAAAAAGTGCTCTTAAAGATGCTTAACAGAGAATTAGACAATAAAATCCATAGAAGCATCCTAAAGAACAGGCTGAGACAAAGATCAGGACAGAGGGAATTGTGTCCAGCTGTCAAGCTGCATTAACAGAAAGCTTTCTCATAGCAGGATAGCAGGGAACACTTGAACACCAAGGACATTTGGGGGCATGTAAGACTTGGTTTCTGTTCGTTATACATGTAACAGAAGAAATGGTTTATCAAAAAACCCACTAATATGAGAGACATTGGTTTACAGAACTAGAAGGGTGTAAACTCGCAGAAGGAAACTGTTCATTAGCAAAGACTGGCATAGTAAAGGAGTGTTAAACCTAAACAAAAAGATAGAATAGTATGAACTGAGAAAAGTCTCTCTGTGAAACACAGCTAAAACCAGTAACTGGACTTACTTAAAAGAATCTGGAATTCAATCAAGGGGCCTGTACCAAGCAGAATACTCCAAAAGGCTAAAAGGCATTTAAAATTATGCTAGTTGAGCTGCTGGGAAAGCCTTTGTCCCTGAAAGAATGGCCTCAGGTTGGGACAATCAGGAATAGTATAAATTAGCCCATGATGTGGAAACCTGAAAGTCTTGGAAGTTGACTGACCCAGAGGCAAAGCAGCTCATCCAAGAGACTGTGAGATTTTGTCAGATTCTATTCATGGTGTAACAAAGGATTAGGTAAGTGAGGAATAAAAAAAGTTCATTTGAAGAATAAAATAATAGCAAGTGATCACAGAGGTCTTCTTTTAAATTTGACAGAGAAATTCTGTTTTCAGCCTCTGATGCTCAGGGACTACACCTGCTTGAAAAGGGTTTATTAAGGAAGGGTAGAATGTCCCAGCCCTGTACTCCCTGAGACTCCAGAACTTCAAGAAACAGGACAGGTTAGTTTCAATCTATTATATCCCTTTTATATATTGGCAGTAGAGGCATGGAATAATGAAGAAACTTATTCAGAGTCAGAAAAATAAGATACAGAACTGATGTCTTATCCCTCTGCTACTTAGTTTTCCTTTATTTACACACCCAAGAATTACATATGTTGCAACAGCAGCTGAGATTCAGTTAATTATTCACTGCAATTCCCAAATATTATCCTGCTGCTACTAATATACCCATATATCTTGATGAGATGGCTTACACTAGGTGGGCCATGGGCTTCCGACCAAGTTTCAGAAGCTTCTATGGCTTCATTTTTTACTACAGGTATCTCTGAAAGTTGGATGACATTCAACTTCATTTAAAAAAAGGTAGTTTTTAAGTATGTGATTTTTTTAATTGAAGTGGTGAAAAGAACTTAGAAAAACTATTTTGCATGTGAAGGCACATATTAACAACTTGTGATGTCAATGAACACTTTTCAGAACTGTAAAGGCAGACTCCCTTTTCTCATTTCTTCTTTACAAATATAATTTCTAAGTGATTAAGTAGAAACTCAGCTTGTTGAGCCAGCAGTCCAACTTGAATGAAAGGAAGGGGTAGTGTGGAAAGTGCTCTGAACAGCATTTGTTCCCTTCTGATCTCTACTACAGCAGACATTTTACACAGCACTTTGAATGCAGAGCTACAATCACAGGAAAGCAATAGTAAAATGTGTTAAACTTCTGTGTTAATTTCTTAAGTTTTCATCTTCTTTGTCCACAGATTCTCCAAGTGACAGAGGGGCAGCTGCCAAATGGACATCCTTTCTTTTCAAAGGTCACAGCACCCTGCCTTCCATTAAGTGAGCAGAAGGTGGATACAGAGTCTGAGAGATCGAGACTGTGGTAACTGTTCCCAACACAAACCAGGCAGAAGTTATAAATCAACTACACAAGACTTATTTTTAGTAAATAGACAATGATGAAACAAAATTTGCCATGATAAATACCGATTATGTAGGATATAAGGCCTTTTTTGATGCATGTATGCAAGCTTCATTAATATTAATGACTGCATATACCTTGAGAAGACACAATCATTGTTCACCCAAAGAAATGCTCTACCCAGTCCTCAAATATAAAGATACAAAGACAGTAATCACTTATTAGCTCCTTGCACATAGGCTGGTGGAAATAAAGCACTGCTACTTTAGCAGGCCTCTGATGGAATGCCCTGATTGTAATCTCCCAAAACAGTGTTTCTTGCAACCATCCCAAAGCAGTTAAAAATCTTCCTGGCAGATTCCAAGTACCTGCTGCTGTCAGGGCTTGCTGTCACCACGAAACCAGTGGAGTGATTTGCATTTGGAGTGTGATTGTGAAGCAGCAACATAATACACTGTGATTAGGAGACTGAGTGAACTACTTCTAAAAAGAAGAAAGAGCACAGGATTAAAACTTAATATGACTTATATGTCGGTTTTGTATTTTTTCTACTACAAACTCTATTGCTCCAAAAATGCTGCAAGTTCTACTGCTACGTGTCCAGTCCCAATAACACACAGCTAAGCTGATGAGGATCTAGACCCTCTGCTGAGCTTAGTAGGTCCCCACTGATTTACATGACTGACAATCTGGATCAAGGTTCATAACTACTGTGTGTGTTTGTGAGCAAAACATCATGGAAGCTACCTAACTTCTGTTTGACCCTAGGATCCAGCTTTGGAAAGAATTATTTATTTTTGATGCTGATAAGAGCCATATCCACTGCATGACTGAGCCTGAGCCCTGGGTCAAAATATCAGTGTGTCACCTCCTATGTCAGAGTATCCTAATCCTTACGTTATGTGCCCACATCCCACTGTCTCTCCTTCCTCTCCACAGTGCATCACTACTTGCAAACAGTTTCATACTAATGAGGCATCACTGGAAAGTGTGGCAGGACCCAAGGTGACAGAGCAGTGCTCCCCAAGGACCAAAATTCAAGTGCTTCATTGTGTTTTCATGCTTTAACATACGAGTACAAAGCATTTTGAAATGCATTTTGGAGTTTGCAACTGTAAAACTGAAGGGCAGACTTTGCCCTTGAGTTCTCACTCTAAATCCCCTCTGTAAGCTCAGAATTATGCACATATATAAATTAAAATAAATGCTTTTTCCCTTACCACTTTTTCTATTTGAAATGTAAGCCAGCAACAAAGTTTAGGAAATACTAACAGCACCCACTAGAATGGGTGCCTCTTTCCTCCCTCAGCAGCATTTCCCAAGGAGTAAGAAATGTTCCCTTTACCAGTGTGGCAAGAGGAACACACTGGGATCTTGCCCTGCTTTTCAATCTCAGCTTTACTTTGAAGAAGCTGCAGAAGTAATTTTCTAAACATTTTGACTGCACAGAATTTAATTAAAATAGTCAAAAGTTACCTGTGTAACCAACGCCTGTTTGTGTTTGCAAAGAACCCATGTGAGTTTGGAGAGGTGAATTCCCCACTGAGAACAGGAGCTGCTAACTCACATGGCAATGATGCAGTGATGCCTGCTGGGAGGAGTAATATGACATTTCTTTTGGGAAAGTCAACAGGAAAAATTTCCAGCTTCTTTTCAACAACTTTTTGTCAGGCCTTGGCCAGTTTGTTATTCTTAGCTATTAGAGGGGCTGTTTTAGAAACAGCATAAATGAAACAAACACAGAAAACACTGAAAAAGACAGAAGAAAAAAGAAAGGTACTGAACTGAACTTAATGAAAGCAAGAAGAATACACTTTATATATGGGAGGAGATGGTGGGAATCAGCTGGTCCCACTGATGACAACAGCACAATTGCTACTGGCTGCACATTTACATTGCCTTCTCTTGGGTTTTTTGCTTGGTTTGATTTTGTTGTGGTTTAACCCCAGCCAGCAACCAACTACTCCAGCCAAAACCAGCACAGCTTTTTAAACAGAACTGAAAATCAAATCCTTCCTTTTCAGTGTTGTCAATATCCCAGAGTGTAAGCTTGGTGAGCTGCTGGTGGAATGTGGTGATATTTACCCTGTAATGCCACTCACAGTGCTGCTTTATAACATGATGCTTCCGTGGAGACATGGCAGAGATTTAAATGGCATTACACTGTATTTGCCAAACCATATTGCTAAATCCTAATTCTATAGGCCTTACTAAACAGCTCGTTGTTGTAGTAACTGCCACAAAAAATACAACCATGTTCATTACATTTGATTGCTGAGGTTTTCTTTGGATTTTAGTGTTTGGTTTTTTTTGTTTTTTTTTTTTTTTTTTTCCTAAGCATCTGATGTTTTATCCACATGTAACATTCCAAGTGTTGAAATTTCGGATTGGTCAAGCTGGATCAGAAAAACATCCCATGAGGCCAATTTTCTATTTGCCTTGATGACTTGAAAATTCTTGCACTAAGCTTCTTTACTTACTGTGACATTACTTGATTTTTCTGGTTGTCTGTAAGATAGGAAATGTGTACAGTGCTTTATGCAGTGACACAACATAACACTCCAGGAGAAAGGGAAGGAGAAAAGTTTTTTAAAACTGACAGAGTATTATTACATATCAGCTTCCTACTAAACCAGAAAAGTATATTTCAGAAACACATGGGCTAAAGCTTTTTGTCTTTATACCTTGAATAGAAGTGGGTATTTCTACATCTCAGGCCAACTACCTATCACCACTTTTCAGAAATTCCTAAAAACTGTGATATCAATCTTGATGAAAAGTGTAATTGCATCTGATTTTAAAAATACAGTTTCTAACTGCATTACTACAAGATGGTGAATCCCACAACTAAAGAATAGAAAATTTTGTGACCAAACAACCAGAAGTTCAGTATCAGAGGAACTTTTTCTGTCTATATAATGCAGGAACTGTTCAAAAAAAGAGTGTAATAATGGCTGTAGTTAGGCAGTCAGATGAAGGGCCTCACCACATGGAAAAGGTATGAATTTAAGGTCCAAACTGCAAGATGAGTAAGAGAATTATTTTCTTGTAAAGTGCTGGACTTTCCATGCAGAAAATAATAGCCAAAAAAATCCATGCAACTTTAAAAGCTTTTTCATAAATAGCAAACAAGAAGAAATAGTCAGCAAATAAAGTAAGAAATGATCCTCCATTGCCAAGCCACAGTGTAATTCTCTAGATGAATACTTTTTCTGGCCCTTAAAAAGATTGAAGATACAGTCCAGATCGTTACAGGCAGTGGAGAGTTGAAAAATCTGGTATAAATTTTTAAAAATGGGACTATGATTCAGAAAAAACTCCCCCAAACCATCAAAGAATACATCTGGGTTTCAATTATTTTATACATGCAGGAAAGAACAGTATGCACATATATAACTGTACTCAAATATATAAAAAGGAAAATAACAATAATGATGGAACAGATTCTGATTAAAATTGACTTTTAAGTTAAAATTCAGTGTTCTTTGAGACTTAAAGATGTATCAAATGTGCATCAAAATGTCAAACCTGTTCTTTCAAATGTAAATTCTTTTACACAAGTGTTATTGCTATTCAACTTCCGAAAGAACTACAAAGTTATTATAATTATATATTTTAAGGAGGGGGAAAGTATTTCACTTGAGTTTGTTCTATGACTTCCCCACACAAAAATAACACCACAGATAAATAAAACATTTTTTAAAAATAGTTGTTTCACAGTTCAACAGAGAATAAGCCCATTGCTCAGAAAGGCAAAAACTGAAATGAGGGAATCAACATTTTAAAACCCACTGGTAAGTCCAAATTACTCTGTAGTATTTTTTCACGTGCTTTCTATTTGTTTAAAATGCCCTTAAAAGACTGTTATCACCATCACTAGTAGTTTAGAAGGCAGGTCTGTCTAAAGTAAGATGGAAGAGGGGAGAAGCTTTTTGCTGTTTTGACACAAAATGAATCATCTCTTATCCAGATCTGGAGGTTCCCAGCCCAGTTTCACTGTGTCTTTCCAACTGGCATTTGGTGCTTCAGCAACTTCTCCTGACAGCACAGACCATCTCCTGAAGGACTCATTTCTCCAACTCCTCCCTTTACACCAAATTATCCTTCTGGAATGTAAGAGTATACACTGGTAGCCACACTGAATAGTTCTGTGTTCCTTTATATGTTTTATTCTCGCCCCTTTCTCAAAATCTCGTAATATCGACCCTAGCCTACTATTTTCCATTCAGACAGTAAAAGAAAATAAAATAGTGCCCCACTGCATTTTGTGCTCATGCTGGGTTTGAAACTGCTCCTCCTGGAATACAGGAGCTTCTGCAAAGACAAGGTTCTCAGGACACTGACCCTAAAGAAGTTGTAGTAGATAGATGGACAACAGTAAGAGCTGCTTGGATCCCTGTACACTGCAGAAATCACTGACCTGGAAGGATGTGTACCCTGAACATGAAAATAACAACCCAATCCTCCCCACTAGATTTGCATCACAAAGCAAAGAATTCCTGTAAATACAGTGTTTGCTTCACACTCTGTTCACCACCTTGTCACTCTCTTTTCAACTCCTTTCAAAGCTCCCACGACTCCCATGACAGAAACTCCCCCTCAGTAACTACTGACTGGTTATTACAAATACTCTCAACAGACCGTTGGAGAAATAGTTCATTCAGGATTTTTTATTAAAAAAGTCTTTGTCCTTTTAAATTGATAGACTTCTTGAAAATGCATCAACTGGGAGCAGTTCCATCACAAGGAAGTACCAGACTGGAATGTCCTGCCCTGAGATCACAGATTTTTTGAGGTCCCTTCCAGGCCCATGCTCTGATTGCTGCCATTCTGATCAGAATAAAATGTTTCTGTTCTGGTTCATAACTAATGTGATAGCATTAGTAATTTAATGCAGATAAAATTCTATCTCAACATTCACATTTATTTTAGTGGAAATAAAGCACGTGATGATTCTCAACAAGCCCTTTAACAGTTTTTACTTATTTCCCCCATATCAGCATTGTTGATACTGAAATTTGAATTAAGCAATTCTGCATTTCCAGCAGAGTAGGAGTTTTAGCTATTCATTACTCCTAATGATACAGAATAGGATTTGATTAATTCTTCTATTTAATTTATTGAAACACATTAGAAGCTTTGGTGGTATTGAGGAAATTTTATTGCCAACAAACTGCTTGGAAAAAAAGAATGATAGCAGAGTGTTATTGATTACTGTAGGTTTTGCATAGAATATGGGTTTTTTTCTGGAATACCCGAGCAAGGAAACAGTACCAGAATTTCCCAGAATTATGCTAAAAATGGCTGAGAAAGGAAAGATAATGGTAAGGAATCAGCACTGGCCTCGGGTGCGTTAACACTACAGTTGTCTGAAACACTTAGCATCAAAACTAAAAATACCTAAAGGACATAAAATTAGAAGTTTTACCATTTCTCTGTAAAGTATCTAGATGGATACTTGGTGATATTTCCTGGCTATGCCAACTATTAAATTCAGTCTTCTATTTCAACATTGGACTGAATATTTTGTTAGTGTTTGCACAGACATCTGTAAAACATGCCAATTAAGACAAATTAAGCATGGATTATGAAATAAGAAATTACTCTTAATTATGCCACCTCCAACCAAATGCTTGAAGACCAACAAAATGGGTCATTTTGACAGACATGAGGCTTCTTCAATATCTTCTAGCAATTGAATACATTTCCAAATTTAGGTTTGAAACAGTCTTTTTCATTTACTCCTTTCTCCTTCAGACTGTCATTTTTGATGGGTATTTTCCTACAGAAAAGTGTTCTCCAGAATTTACCAGCCTGCCTCTGCTTACCAACCTCGTGAGAAGGTGCAGAAACCCAAATCTGAGCCTGCTGCACTCAGAATTTTAACGAAGTTCTAAACAGGAAGAGCATTCCCACTGATCTGAAATTCAGCTCCATTGCAGGAGCCCCATTAGAGTGAAAGCCTCTTCAAGGCTGTACAGAAATCCTGCCTCACAGACACCACATTAGTGAACCTCTTCCAATTGCATTTGCCCTGTGTGAAATGCAGCCACTTGCTCTAAAGACACATTTGCTTTCTGCAAATACCCGGCGTCCAATTCTGCTTAAGAGTGTGACAACTGTTTTAATTCTAAATATGATCTAAACTGTTCTTTCTACAGAACCTTCTGTAATTGTTGACAGTATTTAGGAAGTGCTGCCCTAACCAATCATTTTCAAAAGGCTGGAGATGAAGCAGCCCACTGCCCGGGCAGTTCTGACCACAGAAACGCCTCCAGCCTTTTGATCTCCCAACTTTGTTCTGCAAGATGCAGGAGGGTCTGGCTCTGATATACACGAACCTCAGCTTAACTTCTGATAGATGAGTAGCTCTAGGAAAGCCAAGGATATTTATGTGCTCCTAGTTAAGCAGGGTACAAGCTTTTAAAGGATTCAAAGGCTCTTAATTGAATAGCTGTGCTGCCATCCATAATACACTTGAAATGGGAGCATTCATTTTCAAGAGGACCCTCCACAGAACTAAAAGTTTACAGAAGAAGAGTGTTTATTCTCAGGAATTTTATTTGTGTGCTGTGAATACTGCCTATTAATATCATACACTGCTTAGTGTGACTGATATAGAAAGAAGAGCTAGAAAAAAATCAAGGATTGCAGAATCAGGTCCCTCTGTTTGTTGTGTTGTATTGGCAGATGAACAAGAGACAAAGAAATAAGTTGTTTTCTAAAGCAGGGGGGAATGTGATAGCCTTTCTTTTTAACCTTGGATTTATTCACTTTGATGCTGAGTGTATATGAGATTAAGAAATGCTCAATCTCTTGACTGTTAAACTGTCTGCCTACTTGTAGCTGATGATTCATGGCTTATTGTTTCTCTAACAGTTCACAGTTAATTGGTATGGTGAAGAATTAAAGATTAACTGTCGAAATGTAAAAGTATCAGGACTTTTTTTTAAGAAAAAGAACAGAAAATATCTGCAGATGAAGAACCACTATCTAAATTACCTCACACAATATCTACAGAGCAACAAAATCAACCTTTATCCCATGGCACAAGTGAGAATGTTTTTAAATAAGGCAGTTTCAATTTTATAGCATCCCATAACTTGCAATCAGCAGCTCTTTAATAAAACTGAAATAAGCACCTCACAGTCAATGGGTATTTCTTATATTTTTTTGCACAACCAAAATAGGATTCACATTAAACTGAAAATTGGGTCATGCTTCAGCACACAGTAATTTGACCTAAAGATAACATTCCTCTCCCACAGTTACAAGATGTGCCTTTCAGACAATGAAAACGTTTAAGAACTACAATTTTAGGTAGTTTGTATAATGTAAAAATGTCTGTCACGCTCCTGGAATCCAAAATATAATGAAACCTTTCAGTCTGGGCTATGTGTAGCACCGTAGTATTGTATCATGGCATAATGTTGGCTCAAGAGAGAGCACACAACAGGAAAAATGACACATCTGATTTCATCTGGTGGTTTATTTCTTACTAATAATCTGCAGCAAAACTGAACTTACACTTCATAGGAGGTAAGACAAGTGTTTATTGATGCCTGGGTGCACCATGAGAGAAGTCCTCAGTTCTTTGATCATGGCAAACTTTGTAGCACCCCGAAGGCATGTTTCACTCAGCTCAGGTACATCAGGCAGGATTCAGATCAAGAAACAAAACACAGGTCATTTACCAGCTACCAATTACGCTGGGTTGCAAGACAGCCACTGACATATTTAGAGACAAAAAACTTCAGGCAAGAGAAAATGAAGAAAAGGAAAAGGAAAAAAAAAATCTAAGTATAATCGTGCAAAGAAAAATAAGAAAACAAAGACCATGAATGTTACAGATAACAACAATGCTAACATTGTTTGGGTATAATTTACTATTACTTTCAGACTGCAATTTTCAGCATTTAAATCAAATACCTTACAACTCTCTCTTCCTGTTGCAAAGTTTAATAAAGCACAGAACCTGCTGCCCATAAATATCAACACAGAGCTGTGTCTTATGAAAATGATAAGTTCCTGACAGCACAGCCTCCCTCTGCTGCCTTGTAATGAGTGACTTGGACACCACCTGACAGTTCAACCTCAGATAAATATTTCAAACGTATCTTGCAAGAGATTCTCAGATCAATCCCCACCTCCAAGAAACCAGTGGAGTGAGACAGAAAGCCATTTTGAACTGGTGCATCAGAGCAGAACACAACCAGCAGTTTTATGTGGTTTTGGGGGGAGGAAGGGTGTGTTGTTTTATTTTCACCTGTGCCAAGGTAGAGTGATTAAAGGTAAGACACTGATCTGTGCATTTGACACCTCAACACTGCAACACATGCAGGCACGTGGACAAGTATGCACAGTGAACTCCCATTACACTCCCTGGATAATGCCCTGACATAGAATTAAACAGATTCTACAGTGCCTACAAAATCATTTTGAAATGGCTTCTTAAAAAAGTCTCTCCAAAAGCAGCAGGCCAGACTTCTGAACCTCTGAACCCTTCTGTGACCCTCTTCCTTCCATGCACAGAATGGGTACATACTGAAAAAACAGCAAAGAAACTCAAATACTCCATTTATATCACATTAGGTTTGAAGTCCATGAGATAAGCAAGTGAATTGTCTTTTCAACACTTGTGTGAGAAAGGGAATTTATTTACAGATATGGCAAATGGGTAAATCCATAGTTAAATAATTTGAACCAGTCAGTAACAAGTCTGCCAACAGAGAGAGAATTAAAACCACCAGAACATTTTCTAGGTATGGTGGAATACACTTTGACCAAAATTTGCCTCAGGCTAGTGCCTCTTTAAAGCTGAGTAATCAGAGAAAAACTATGTTCAATAAGACTGAAATTCAAGCTTTCATCCATGCTGATAGAAGAAAATGGCTCAACCACACACATCTACCCAGATCCATAGCTGAATTCATGTGAGTATTTGGCAGAATACATCATCTTTTAAGAGAGCAAAGAATCATGGACTAAAATAAGTGTGTAGGCCAAAGCACTCACGTGATGGAGAACCATGTCCTGAACCCCAGGGCTCACCACACCATTGTCAGACATTCTAAACAACGATACCATCCTGCTGGCTGTGCCCAGGGTAACTGCTCCAACCCCTCTGAACTGTGACACTGCAACTGAGGACAGCCCAGCAAATTTGTCCTGCTGAAAGGCTCCTGTCAGAGACTGTGCAGCAAACGTGGATTCCAGCAAAAGCTCAAACTTTGTACAGGTCACGTGGGCACACACCTACTTCCCAACTTTTCCAGGCTTCTTCCTGTGATACTGCATATGTCAGCAGGCTTGGAGCTCAATTAGCAACCTCTGAACTTCACTCCATTATACTGCAGAGATATGGATGTGAAGGAATTTCCTACTCAGTATTAAAACCTGTTATAAAATATCTATCATCTTATAGTCCAAAATAAAATTTAGACACGGTCATTTATATTGCATAAAATAGGAACGGGGCACTGCGCTGGCAATTAAATAAACACTTCTAATCAATGAGCAGTACAAGAAAGGAATAAAATAAAATAAAAATCAAACTAAAATCATGATGATATAAGTTTAAAAAAAAAAAGAGAGAAAAAAAAAGAGAAGAGAACTGAGACTAATTATCTGTATTTAAACATGTGAAGATCTCACTGAGTCTACAAGGTTGAGATCTTGTTCCCTAATCAAGTGCATCAAAGGCATTCCCCAAGGCTCACAGCAAAACTGCAGAACATCCATACAAATCATTTTTATTCAAGGAAGGCCCTGAATTGGAGTGAGTTTTCCTCTCCTCCCTGTCATCCTGCAGCACAGCACTGTGCTCCCAGAGCTGCACAGTTCTATATCACAAGGCTTTGCAGATTCACAGTGACATTCCAAATGAGCTCTTTACTTTTGTTCTACTCTAATAATTATTCAGAGGGCCAGACTCTGCCTTCTTACTCTGCCACAACCTCCTGAACATCATTGACTCCAGAGTGTAAATTAAATAAGATTTTGGCCATCATTTGGCAAGCACTATATAATTTAATGTTCTTCAACCTTCAGAATGATTGAAGGACTTAATTTACTAATAATTAACTGCATGAAGTCTCTTTAAGGGGTGTTATTGAGTTTAGTTCTATTTTAAGGGGCTAATATGTAATATATAAGTAGTTGTATACAAGCCATACGCTTTCAAACCTTTGTTCTGACTGTAAAATGTCAGTTGGACTAATTCTGGTTTTTTGGTGCCTCAAAAACCATGCTGTGAATTTGTACCTGCCAAATATGCTTAATGTAAGATCTAACTGTGCAATGCTGTGGGAATTCTGGTTTCAATACTTATAAAAGGAACTTTTTACTTATATTTTTTCCTCTCCTGTCAAAAAAGAGTATAGACTTCAGTCACAATCGTAATAAATGCATAGTAACTTGCACAAAATTGTAAGGAGTTGTTGTACCCTTCTACTTTTTCCTTCTAAAAAGGAAAGATGCATAACATGATTCCCAGTGGTGGGAAAAATGTCACTGTGAGTAGCAGTCATGGCTTATTAGAAATTTGATTCAGAACCTTCAACCTCTACACTCATTTAATTTTTTTCAAAAAGAGAGAGTCAAATAAACAGATAAATAAGATTATCCATATTTTCTTTCAGTTACCATCACGTTATGGAATAATCACTTAATAAACATAGATTGCACTTCTAACACACAATAATAAGCTGGCACAATCAATGCTTGATTTTTTCCTTTTAGTTTCCAACTTAAAAAGCACAATTTTGCTGTGCTCAATTCTAGAACAATTAATAGTACTCAGTTGCATCTAGCAACCTACAGATCTGGCAATTAAGACAGCAGAGCGCTCCCAATTCCACACAAAGCTCAAAACTTGCATAGAGTTATAAAAAATTCCACCTAAAAATTAGTTGTCTGAAACACAGGCTCTGCAGGGCTGAATTCCAAGTTTCTATAATTTCTTTATTTGCTTATTTTTACTTTTTCATGTAAAAGCTACTTTTACTTCTTGGGAACGTAAAACAAGCCTCAGAGTTCTTCCTTAAAACAGAGAATACAAATCCTGCTGTGACTAGAAATGTTGGTATGATATTATGCTTTTCTGCTAACAGTACTGGAAAATAGACACATTTGTAAGCTGGTCTAACACTGAAGTGTGGGAAGTCTGAGTTATGTTGCAGAATAAAGCACAGCTAAAACATGGGGAGATGGACAAGTAAGACAGACAAAAACTGACAGACATCTCAAATGTCATTAATTACTTGTCTGAAGTTATCCTGGGGTTTTTTGATCAGTTGTTTCTTGGAGTAGGGGTTGTTTTAAGTTTCAGTTGTTCTCACCATTGCTGATAGAAGGACCTTTTAGAAATCTGAAATATGAAATTAATATAGTCATGCCCTATGGAGTTCTAAGAGAGGAATATCCACATCTTCCCAGGCAGGAGGCAAATCTATTCTTAATTCACCTATATTTTGAAGGCACTCAAATTAATTGGATTATTAATTTCCATTTCTTGATCTCTAAGCATCTTGCTAACACCCAGAGACTGAATCTCCCTATTTATTTACAAATTTGATACAGAGAGGTGTGATGCAGACATTCTACATCATAATTGGAATATGATATACTCTCCTAGTTAGGCATTTGCAAATTTACTTTGACATTTTCAGATGGGGTTTCTGAGCTTGGGCAACAGGCAGGGTTTAAAACCTTACAACCTGAATATCAGGAGTAAGTAAAAATACCTTCCCTTCTTTCCATCTCCACTGCCTAATCTTGCATCACAACTCCTGCAAGAAGCTTCCCTGAAGATCCTAGAACCATAGAATGGTTTGGGTTGGAAGGGACCTTAAAGATCATCCTGTTCCAAGCCACCTTCCACTATCCCAGGTTGCTCCAAGCCTCATCCAACCTGGCCTTGGACACTTCCAGGGATGGGGCAGCCACAGCTTCTCTGGGCAACCTGTGCCAGGGCCTCACCACCCTCACAGGGAACAATTTCTTCCCAAAATCTAAGCCAAACCTCCTCAGATTCAGTTTAAAGCCATTTCCCCTTTACCTGTCACCAAATCCCTTGTCCCAAATCCCTCTCCAACTCTCTTGGAGCCCCTTTATTCATTGGAAGGGGCTCTAAGGTCTCTCTGGAGCCTTCTCTTCTCCAGCCCTCTCTCAGCCTGTCTCCACAGCAGAGGTGCTGCAGCCCCACATCATCTTCGTGGCCTCCTCTGGATTTGCTCCAACAAGTCCATGTACTTTATGTTTAACATGTTATTAGTCTCCTTGGCAAAACCATTTGAAAAGCATGATTTCTACGTCGTTAATGTCACTTGCTGCGTCCATGTAGGAAATATTCCCCAATACTAATTTGCTATGTGATGTGGGTATAAATAAATACATCATATTGTAAAGGCTGAGACAGTGTCTGTCTGTCCCCCTCCCACAGAATTCACTTATTGCTGATTGAACATAATGCCTGCTTCTATGATTTGGCACATCTTTATTCAGAAAGATGGGCTGATTGCTGACAACTTTGATGCAATAAAGACTGCTGCAGCATCACTGGAGGAAAGTCATTTGATAAATGTATATTTTCCATTTTGCTTTAAAGGAATCTATTATAAGTGCAGCTGCTTTCCGAACGAAATTAATGCCGAAGCGAAGCTTCGTATTACAAAGTAAAATGGGACTCGTTCTCTAATATTAGACTGAAAGACATTGTAATGCAGCAGGAGGATTGAACTTTGACTCCTTCAAGAACACTGATTCATATAATAAAAAGGGGGAAAAAGGCTTTAAAAACGCCAACATCCTCTTTTCAAAGCTTAGCATAGCTGCTGTCCAGAAAACAGCATAGCAAATACAGGTTGTGTGCATCTCCAAAGAAAACATACCCTAAGGAATAACAAGGAATCCACACAGCAAAATTCTCAAAATTGTTTCGAAGGTTTTGAAAGATACTGAAACACACAACTGGGAGGAGAATCTCTCATCCTGTTTCCAGTCAGTGGTGATATACATTGCTTATTTAAATGGGGTTTAACCAAGTGATACACGGGTAGATTACAGCTAAGCTTTACCAATCCTTTATGATTACAACTTCACTTCTACGAAATTCTCCCATCCTTTTCAAGATTTGAAAAATGTTCCTGTTCAACACTGGGTTTTACTTCTTATTCAACACGGTGTTTTTTCCCCCTTTTTCCTAAAAGGAAAGAGGGAAGAGAAGTCTATCTCCTATTTTATATATGGATCTCATACTTTCAAATTATGTGTGTGGACCTGATCTTCCCATTTCTGCTAAAGAAACAAACTCTAAATGTCAGAGTGATATCTGGGTTTGGACTCAGATTTCAGACCCTTGACACAGGCAGAGATGAGAGATGTTTCAATGGTGAATGAATTTCTGGGTTTTGCCACTACTGCTGGCAAGCTCTTCATCCTTATCTCATTTTTTCTTTAGAGACATTAAGGCAAGATAATCTTGATCATTTTATCTGTCTCAATACTAAAATATAGTCCAAGTGTTACATTCCAACCCTTTTCCACTTTTCATTCTCTCAGTATTTCTTTCTTAAGGCTTCAGAAATAAAAGTACCATGAATTTTCCTTAGTCTCTTCCGTGAAAATTTCCTGTTATGAACATTTTAAACTTTTGAGCAATCTAGAAATTATTTTGTTTCTGTGCATTCTTGCTTTTTGTGTCCTTAAAATATTTTGGAAGCAGGGAGAAGTCTTTTTAAAAGAATACTCAATGTTTTATCCTTATTTTACAAGAGAAAAGCTGCCTTATATACCATCTAACAGTCCCTCCTCCTTAACAGACTTGGTTGTAAGATCACAAGTCCCAGTGCAGCCATCTCTTTCCAGATGTTATCTTTTGTTTCCCTGCCTTCTTTGTGTTTGGCTTGCAATAGTCTGTACTTTCCTGCTGGATAGCTGGCTAACTCATTTCTAATATTTAAACGTTTTAGGTTTGCTCTCATCATGACCCTAATACAGTGCATTTACACTACACTCAAAGGAGATGAATAGCAAGCCTAGCAGATAAATGGCCACAGACTCACAGCCTTCAAGAGACTTATTCACTGGAGTAACAGTATTAGCCCGCAAGGGCACTTTCAAAAGCTTTTCATGCCTTTCTATGCTCCTGCTTCCAATCTCTGTCATTACTGGGTGATGTTGCTTTCAGACAGTTTGGGCTTTTGGTCACTGCCAGCTTGGGAAAGATTCATATTTATGACCTTGAACTGAAAAGCTTCCTATTGCATCTCGGCCACTTGCACCGTTCCTTCCATCCTGCCACTCTCCTTACGTTCAAACTCATTTCCTTTCCTCTTCAGCTTAATCACTCCGTGATCCTACACTTGGGTCCTTGTGGCAAGGGAGTCACAAGACTGCAGAAAATACAAGGCTACTCTTGTAGCTGTAGCTGTTAATGGCATCTTATTCTGTGCTGTCCAAACCAAAGGAGAGTGGACTCCATCCCACAGACGATTCACAGCCTTGGGGTCACCGTGCCCCGTAATTCACAGAGCAGTAACTCACACTCACACACGAACCTGGTGCTCCTCTCAACCTCAGTCCAACCTCATCCACACACCACCATGAAATCTGAGCATTTTATGTTACTGCACCTGCTTTACTCCTTCCCTACCACATGTGCACACCAGGCTCATGGTGGCATGGAGGGGTGAAACAAAAAGGTACCATAGCGAAATTAATGCCCAGTCCATATTATTATGCAAGACTAAGTTGTATCAGAAGCAGGCATACACATTTCTGTCATATTAGCCAGGGTTCACCGTCCAGATTTATGGTTTCTCATTGGCTTTGAAAGAACATATTAAATCTGAATTGATACTAAATTGCTGCTACAACAAAAAAAAATCCTGGCAAGTAAGGACGTCGGGCTTGACAGGATACCCGGTTAAAGGCTATTCGGCATAAAAACAAAGACATGAGGCAGAAAAAGCAATAAATCACAGCCAGACAAACAAACTCCAACAAAGAGGAGATAATGAAGACAAAACCAAAGACAAAACTCTGGGGTCCCTGAATGATGGGCCATTGAAGGAACCATTCAAAGTCCTGAAGGACTGATAAGAAGGGGTGAATTACTGAGTGTCCTGGCAGTGATTGATTTTAGTGCAGGGGTGGCTGTGGGACTGTGCACAATTTATAGGATGCTTTAAGCAGCTTATGGGAACGTGCAAGGGAATCCTTAATATCAGTTGGACTGGGAAGAACCAAGGATGGGAAGATGAAGAAGAGGATTGATATAAAAAGAATAGAGGAAAAAAAGCTGGTTGCATACAAACGAGCTGCTGTTCAGTAGAGTTGTCTGACAAGTCCTGTCCCTGATAACTCCAGTCTGATGAAACTCCATCCACCTATTTTCCGTGTGACTTTGCCCTCCGGTGTGTTTATGTGTGATACACAAGCAAACTTGAGGTTGGGCTCAGCAGTAAGTCCTGAGAAGCTGTGTGACTGAAATCAGGATAAACAGGGCTTAGGTTCTGGGTTTGGATTCTGTGAGGGCTTATGGTCCCATGCAGGGCTTAAGACACATGAGAAGTGGGAACTTCAATCAAACTGCAGTAGCTGGCAAGCAGGAATAAACCAGAAACTGGAAAAAAACCCCAAGGCTGGAGATAGGGAAGCCAAGAATTGGAGCAACAGTTCTGAATCAATTTATAGCCAAGTTTGAGGGCTCTACAAATATGAGAGTGACTGTGAATCAAGACAGAGAGAGTTTATAAACATATATATGTGAGTATATGCACTCACACACACCGAATACTCAACTTCCTAATGATTTGGAGAGGAGGAGCAGCAGTGGGCAGTGTTGTTCATGTTCCCATAATTGCTTTGGGGGGCAATAAAGGCAACGAATGCTCTGTGTCCGAGTGTGTGAATGGGGGGAGTGTGTGTGTATGCACACATAGCACTGCCTTGCTATTGGCACGACCTGTAAGTGGCAAGAACAGGAAACACACTGGGAAAGAGAAATCCAGGCTGCCCCAAGAGCCTCAGCATATTTTGGATCTTTGTTACAACAGTGTAAACAGACAATAAGTCCATGAAAAGGCAAGAGTCTGTTTATACTGGTAGCAGGTCCCAGAATTTTTTCTCATATTCATTTTTTTTTCTAACCACGCAACTCTAAAATTTTAAGTTCAACCTTTCTTGTTTGTTGGTTTGTTCTACACCTTCTATGTTCAGCAGCTCTAACGTAACCAAGTGGAAATAAAACCATCACACTACAAAATTAATCCCTTGGTTTCAAAGATCATGATCAAAACACATCCAATTGATGAGGCTATAAATGGGGAATTGGAATTACCAACCCATGGAGTCTTTGTCAGGTATAACACAATACAAAATCATAACAATTATTACAGAAAAATTAGAAAGGAAACACAACTACTACAGCATCAGTATAACTCAATTACTGTTCCACAGTCCACATTGCTGGAATGGACAGGTTATTTTAACCTGTTTATTTTAACTTGTATGAAACTGCAATAACAGTGAGATCACTTTGGCTTGCAGGTATTGTCAGGGGGACTGTGGCCTTACTTGGTGGCATATCCTGTGCTGATATTTGATAGGACAAGAAATAACTCACCTGGATTTCCATACCACTCTTGCAGAGGGCTGGTTATTTCCAAAACAATGCTGGAGATGAGTACATCTATGTGATCACAATGGCAGTGACTTTCCTAGGCAGTCAGTGATAACAACTGCTGATCCATCTCTCCATCAGGACTGACAGTGCAAAAGACCAGGTTTCTAGATTTTACAGGGTTGTAAAAGTGTAGTGTACAGGCTTTCCCACTTACTGTTGCTTCATCTGGCTTTGTTTTGGAAACGCTGTAACTAAAACAGCCGATGACCACATTACAGGGACACGTTTGGAGTAGCAACTAGGCAGAACTCAGATTTTTGAGCACACCAGTCAGCAAGAGAACACTGGCAGAAACCCTTTGAGTTTTTTTGTTTGTTTGGTTGGTTGGTTTTTTTTTAGTTTTTTGTTTGTTTGTTTGTTTCTGTTTGGGTTTTTTGTTGTTGTTGTTTTGTTTTGTTTTTCTCAGAGGCTAACAACCTCTACCCAGCAGAACCCCCTGCACAAAACCCCAGCTCTGGGTCTCACAGGAGCTTCTCTCAGATGCTCAGACTATTACAAGCTTCCTTCTATTATTTTACCACTTCAGCAACCAGCCATCCATCCACATGCAATTTTATCCCATGTAACACCCCAAGGAAATCCCTGGCATTCACGTTCCACAAGAGCATTGCATTTCCTCTGCTGCAGTTGAAAATATATATTACTTACCTTTTATTACTCCTCACACCAAAACAATCTTAATATGCACTCTAACAGTGTTTAACACATTTGTAATATATTTGTCCATCCTTGTGCCCTGATACAAGTGTGGACACTTTGCTAGAAGGACCATACCTATCCCTCCAGAGGACCACAGGGAACTGAGAATGTCACTGCTGAAGGAAAGAGGCAAAGGAAGGAAAGAAGACAAAAAGGCAATCAGAAGGTGGACTGCAGAACCTGTTGCAGCAAGAAACCTGTGGCCACTCCTGCAACTATTGTGGGAGTGGGTCTTCTAATGCTGAGATAGAGAGAATTCTTCCAGCTTCTTCTAAATATGATAATGTGAAAGTGCAGAAGGACTAAAAATCTCTACTCTAGGTAAGGTATTCGTTCCTGCTGAACAGTCTTAATGAAAATGGGTGCACAAAGTAATTGTCTGTTTAAACATCATTACTGTATTTTTCTTCCACCTTACTAGAAGTTAACTTGCTCCCTTTTTCTATCTGATGGCAGCAGAGCAGACCATGTTAAACCACAGTATATTTTAAAAACACATTATATATAAGAGCAAAATGAGAGTGATTAAGATCTCAAATCTCATTCTTCCAGTTCCACCTCCATTTTCAGACAACAGTTATGCTGCAAGTATGTTGAGGCTACTGTTTACAGCTCGCAAAATATGTCAGAGATTAAATCCCAATCATCATTATTCCATCCTGTGCAAGACACAAATTTAAGAAATAAAAAAAAAGGGAAGGAAAGAACAGCAGCAGTGATGAAAATGAAAACACCCTGCAGGAGTTGATACAGCACAACTGCAGCCGGACAGTTTCTGCTGTTTTCCTCCAGTCTTTTCGGGGGTGATAATCAATACCTGTCATCATCACTTCTGGTATTTTGCCTTACATACAATAGCATCTTTTGGGAATACATATAAATAGCTGTTAGATTCAAAAATAAACCCTTAGCTGAATACATTCAGAAACGCCTTTTTTTTTTTTCCCCCCCTGTGCTCAGAAGGAAGGAGCCACTTGAAAAAGATTCAACCAAAGTATAGAGTGATGTGATGGAAAAATGACAACGCAGCAGCTGTACCGTCTTTCTGGCATAAGGAAAACAGCATCTGTAAGGAGAAAAGCTGTGTGCACACATGCTCACACACAGTTTCAGGCCTAAGTGAAGTAGTTGGTTTGGCAGCTTTGTAAGTTCAGTGAAAACATATGTAATAAAAGTGAAAGTCTCTTTGCAATTCCCCTCTGTGACAGGCTCTTCTCTAAAACTGCAGTGATGATTCAAGCCACCAAAACTAATCCTTTTTGGCTTTTCTCTCTGAGATTGCTAAGACTGAGGAGGAGGGTGTGTCAGTGGGGGCCCCACCAGGTGCAGGTGCAGCTGTGGAAGGCACTGGGGACACAGAGCCACCTCTCACACCTTGGAGTCACTTTATGACTCTCCTGGTCCAGACTGAGTGTGAATGAGCAGTCCGCAGGTGAGAGACTGCTGCTTTCACTCCTGCTCCTTTAAGTCAGATTACATGGCTACAGGACTCTAATTTGCTTTCTTAAGGCTCAGAAATTGAGCTCAAAGTTTCTTGTTCCTTTGTTTGCTTTTAGTATAAATCATGTCTACAAGGTTTATAAGTCTAATATTATATTTGTTGGAAGTTCTGATAAAGGTGCTTGAAAGAAAAAAAAAAAACATATTTCATTAGCAAAAAACCTTTGCCTTTCTCAGTAAAGTCAAACTAATGCAATGACATCCCCTGCCCCAGTCTCAATAATGCATGTGCAAAGTAAATATGGAATTGTATATTCAGAATTTTACTAAAGTACATAAATAAATATGATTGTATTCTTAGGTATAAAACAACTATTTAGCATCTTATCTCAGAACTGATCTTTAGAGGTATTAATTAACACTTTAGAGGTATTTAATATTAATGTATTAAATTTTTCTCCACCTGCTCCTAGTATGTACCTCCCCCTTCCATAAATGCACCAAGGAAATTTCTTATTAATCCAGTCAGTTTGATGATCTTCTCCTTCACACTTGAGAAAAACATTATGAAGAAGAGTGGCAAAGTCAGGAGTCCACATATACTGGAAGACTTTGGTTTTATTACATTTTTTTCCCTTTGGTAAGGATTATCGTTCTATTTATTTATTTACTTAACATAAATTCACAAATTAATTTAGTTACAGTGTTATCAGCCCTTTGGATTAATGACTTGAGTTTCAGTTTCTAGAATAGCTCCAGAGACCAAATCTAAGCGACTGGATTAGTCAGAGGACAAATCCGCACCCGTATGGATTTTTAATAGCTTTTATACCTCCCTGGCCCCCGGCTCCTGAAGAGACTGTGATAGTTTTGGCATCTCTGTGCTGTGACACAGTCGCTGCTGAGCCAGAGCTGCCTGCGGGGCTGCAGCACAGACACACCCGGAGTGCCTCGGGTCGTGCAACAGCTCAGACAGAAATGAGAACGCGACCCAGACATGCCTACATTTTACCTCCGTTTTTTCCCTAATTTTGCCTCCCCTTTGAGTGTGAGCTGTACACGTTAGGAGGCAGCTGCCCAGAGACCCGGGAGCTGTGTGCAACCACAGGATGCAGCGTTCAGGTTAGTGAGCAGCTTTCACTGGAGAATCCCTCGCCGTCACCCAGAGCTGTACAAGCACTTACAGCTCGACTCTGCTTCTTCCCCTACACTCTGAAGTTAGGGAACAACAAACAGAAGTACGAAATTCTGCAATATTTGCTTACTCCTGTTTACAGCACAATATTTTTCATAGCTTTCTACTTCTAGTTCTTAATGAATACGGTTTTATTAATCCTCCGTATTTGATGTTGAATGAGCTGCAGAGAAATCAAGGGACAGCAAAAGGGATGGAACAATACTTGGGAGACACGAAGTCACTTATTAAAATAGTTTCAGACATTTTTCTTTTAAGGCTCTTTTCAGAAAAGAAATGAACCTCCCCCAGCCCCTGTTGAAACTTAATGCAATGTGGGAGATGTGTACCAGCTACTTCTGTGATAATCACGGTATGAATGTGCACAGTCAATTAGCTAACAGAACAAAACCCTTCATGAGAGCCTTAAGAAAATATTAGTTTATACTATCAAGTATACCTGGCTAGGTAATTACACTGTTGTGCAGTAGCTTTAGCATTTAGAGACACAAAATCAACTTCTAACAACGCACACAGCTCCCTTTGGTACTCCAGGGCTTTTTTCCAGACTATGAAACACTAAGCAGAACTGGATTGCCCAAGGATTGGCTGTGTCTGTGACAAGATGTAACTAAAACTGACTGAGAGTCTTCTCATGCTGGGACAGCAGCCTCGGAAGAAGCTGCAAGGCCAGTCTGAGGTGCCCGATGGATAAGCTACATATCCTTGCTTCTATTTATTTATTTCAGCTGCTAAGCTTCTCAATCTGCATTTTCATGAGTTTTCAGTAGGATCATAGAATCCAAATGGAAATCATCTATCTGGCTAACAAGGGTGCACCAACCAGCTAATTGTATCATCTAGTGGAATACAAATGAACAGGAAACGACTGTGAGCTACAGCACAACTCCAAGTGCAACAGGGAAGGCAGGAAAAAAGACAGAGCTGAGCATCTACTGCAGCAGTGTGTAGACAGTCAGAACCACCAGCAGTAGGCAACACATTAATCCTCCAGAGCATCTCCTGCCAGGTTAGTTTCCCTGTAATATTTCGTCAACAAATCACAAGGGTGTTAAAAGTATTGTGAAAAAAGCGCAGGTAGATAATGCTAAATAATCTTCTTCTGACAACGGCAATTAAAGGGTGATATTCCCATTTTCAACAATCACATTGTATTAATAGACCTATTCTGCAATAATTGGGGTATTTTTCTCCTGTAAAATGATTTTTCAGCTGTAAAAAAATTAAGCAGATTCATGGAGTCTGAAAAGGTCAAAGAGACCTGATTCTGAATGCTCTTATTTTTTATACTGTTGACCTACAGGGTTAAGATAAAAGTCAGGCACCATGATGATATTCATAGGTGACTTTTTAAAGGTAACTTTGTTCATAGTGACAGAAAGATACAGTAGTTTGAATACAAACTCCAGGAGTGAAGAATGAGGACAAATACCTCCCTGAGGAAAGTAGACTTAATCCAAGGTCCACTGAATTAATTAGCATGAACATTAGCCTTTGCCTAAGGGGCTAAAGCCCTTCCTTTTTTATCTTTTATTATTTTCTTTGTCGTTGTTGTTGTTGGCCAAACTGCACACCTCAGTATGTAGACTGACATCCAAACCCCCACTTCAATCTTCTTTGTTAGGTGATATGTTTATGTATCTAACACTTAGAAAGAAACAACATTTATAATGTTTGAACTCACTGACTTCAATTCAGCTGTTATCACTCCTATGGTAAAATAATAAACAATAATAAACTCAGCAATCCGAATTAGGGAAATATCTGAAGATTAGTTTTTATATTAGAAGAAATTTTGTACTTTTACCACTTTAATTTGCATTAGCATCTTCAAAAGTGTTTAAACGATAAAGATGTGAAACAGAAGCTGCTCCAGCAGGACAACTGACCAGCAACTCACCTATAACTGGGGAGAATCCCAACAACTGGCCTTGCTAATGGAGCGTGGGTCTGCTGGCAGTGCCACTATCACGTTCAGTATCGTGTTCAGTCACTACCCAGTTTGCCAAACAAGGTTTGATTTGAAAAAAAATTGTACAAATTTAGAAACTTTACCATAACCTGATCTTAGATATCACTTTTTTGACCACCCTGACCGAGAGGTAGAAGAAACTACACACACAGCAGCTGATGCCTGGAAGTCCCTTTACTCTTCTTGCTACTACAACTTGTAACTTCACAGAAGCAAGCATTCCTTTAATACCCTACAGTGTAGCTATTATCCTCCTTCTAAAGAAAAAGATAAAACTGAATAAACGACATCTTTTGGTCCAAACAACAAAATCGTGATGGCAGAATTAAGGCTGAAACTTTTAACACTCTCTGCATTAACTGGAAATACTCAGGTTTTTTATCCTTAATTTTGGGAGAAAAATGGGATTGTTCCAGCAATGCTGCAGCCCACTTGTGAGTTTTTATGTTTTATATATTGCTAATATTTAACATGTCATGTGTTTAACACAGCTGGAAGAATCAAAACAATTTTTTGGCTTCAACCTCCTACAGACCAAGACATCTTTGAAATTCCTGTATCATCTTGACAGGCTGTAACATAGATGCAACATCTGGGGACACAAGAAGGGAAAGTCTGTGTTTTCTATCTCGGTGTTAGAGTGCCTGTCTGAACTTTTCAAAGATAATAAAACCTCAACAAGGGAAGGTGATCATGAAGACTATGCTTTGCATAAGCAAGACCTGCTGATGTCTCAGAGAAATCACAGGCATCCTTCTCACAGCTTTGAAAAAAGCTGCTTACACAGGGAGCACTTTTCTTGCTGGACTCAAATATTCTCACTTAACTGTCTCTTAGAGGGAAAGGAAAAGTGAATAAGGAGCACCTTGAAGTGATTGATGACAACGTTCAGCACATTTGTGGGACAGCTCATTAGATACCATAAAAAGGGGCCCTCACAATGTACATTAAAGGATCCAAGGGGAGCACATTCTTGATAAGTTTTAGATCCCAACTCAAAGGCACCACGCCAGCTTCCTAACAATGGGGTGAAACCAATGTGGAACACTTCAGAAGGATTTACAGGAATAAGGTGTTCAACCACGTATCAGGGATGATCAATGAGGAAGAAGAGAGAAACTTCTCTTCTGATGTTACAGACCAGATAGAGGAGACTGCACAATATGGTAAAAATAAAATCAACCTTCTAAGTCAGAAGATGATAACTCCTGTAACAGTCACCCCTGCCATCACCGCCTCTTTTTCATGATTTTTCTTTTGATACACAACAATCTTCTGTACTATCTGAGAAATAAGTCTGGGTCTGGTTACCAGATCTACCTTAACAAATGATCCAATTTCTCCACTTGACATTTCCAATGAGAAATCTTCTTTTTTCTTTTCATTAACAGCCCTCAAGAAGACTTCAGTTACTCTTAAGAATTTTATTCATGTCGGCACTCAGTTTTACACAGACATTGGAAAGAGACCACATTAAGCATAATTCTTACTAGGGGATGGAAAAGTAACTAATCTTTGGGGCTGTACTCTGTTTTTAACTTTAGCACTTCCACGTGGCTGTAACCAGAACACTAAAAACCTGCATGACACATTGCATGCAGTGTGAAAAGATGCTAAACAGTATCAAGACCTCTTCTGAAATCTAAATAGACATTTTTCATGATGAGGTAGCTGCTCATAACTAAACTTTGAGATGCTGACACTAAGTCTCACTTGCTTATGTCCATTTACATGCTTTAGTGAAATGAGAGGCACCAGGGAAACAGCAATCCTGGAGTGCTTCCCCTCTGCAGCACAGTCTCCTGCCTAAACACAGAGGACAATTCCCCCTCTAAAGTCTACTCTGTCAAACTAATTGTTACAACTTCTATTTCTTCCAGGATATTTACATTCCCATCAGCACTTATTTCTCTGTCAAGAACAGTAAAATGTCATAGCTGGAGATAGTTCAATGGAGCTGAAGTAAAGCAGGCCTGCAAGCTCTACAAATCAATCTCCATGGATAAGTTGCTCCATGCTTTTAAGAAACCTTTTCCCCAGAATTAATTTCTCCCTAGTTTGATAGGCCTGACAATTCTGAAGTATCTGTTACCTCCTCTATGCAAAAATCTATCAAAGCCAACTAGGAATTACATGTTGTACTCTTTTTAATCCTTTTCTGATTTGGTGATGCCAAAAGTAAGTGCTTTTAAGAGAAATGTAATACAGGGGTTTAGGTCTGTAGGGTGCATTAGGAACAAACAGGGCCTGGTATTACACCACAGCAGTTGTGATTTGTATGACTTAGCTCATCTCACCCAAAGGCAGCTGCTTACAAGGTACAAGAATATCTGCTCTAGAATTTTCCTGTGACTATCACAAAGGAACAGCAGTGAGCTTCAAAGTTGGAGGCTACAGACAGAAGCAAGTTTATCTAGTGACTAATTCACTCACTAAAACTTAGTGAGAATCACAAATAACTTTACCTCAAGGTTATTGTGTCCTTCTGAAACAGGCTTGGAACATATCACTGCTATTTTCATATGTTATGGACAGAAATTTAAGTAGTGACATTGTGCTAGAATTTGGGTACCAATATTGAACCGACCCAAATAAGCATGATTTACAGGGGAAGGTACTCAGCACTTCATGAAAATCAGCTTCATTACATCATTTTAACCACCAACCCCAAATCTCTACATTCTCTTGACTATGACAAATATAAACTTTATCTATGCAGTCTACAATTTAGCTGCAATATCACTACTTCGGGGGTTTTATTATACTTTTGATGCAGACAGTAGTGGAATAGGATGAGAAGGTTTTGTCCTCCCTCCCCCAGCACTGAGCTCTTTTAAGGCAAAGGGAATTGAGGATACTTTTAGCATTGCAAAACCAGAGAGACATTTTACGTTTGAAAAGAGTGCAGTGATCGCTATCAGAGAAACTTAATGGGTCTTTCAGAACTGATTTTATCCCCCTGCAGGTAACTTAACATTGCACAATAACCCACACAGAGGAAGCTGACAACCATTACGAGAGGATTTTGGTAACAAAGTTAAAGGAGAGAAAAACATGCTTTAATATGATACAAAATTGTGTTGCATTAGTGCCATATACTACACTGATTAAAATCATTATAAACTCTTTTGCCGATTTTTTGAAACATTATATCTCAATGACTGTCACTTATTCTGCACACATTTGTTTACAAAATATCTTGAAACTAAATCCATATTGTGTGTTTACATGCCTCAGAATAATAACAACCTACTTAGTGCTTATACACAGAAATGCACAGGTATAACATGGATAGACCCACTGAACAAACTTAGATAAAATGTAATGTAAAAATAAATAATAATATCTGTGACTGTAAGCCCTTTATAATCAGCAGTTTTTTACTATAAGGTAAAAATAATTGATGTAAAGTCTTGCAACAGGTTTATCAAAAAGCTAGAAATTAACTATAGATACTCCAAACCCTATTACTCTGATTTTCTTCTGTGCTACTACTAAAAAAACCCCAACAAAGAAACAAACTCAACCAACCAACCATCCAAACAAACCCCACCAAAAAAAAAAAAAAAATGGGAGAGAAAGAGGACTGAAAAATCAGAACTTTAAACTTTGGAGGAGAGCTGATGTAAAAAGCAACAAATAAATCTAATTTAGATTTACTGATTATTCTGGACTGATCTTCAACTCCTACAATGTTGTTCCTGTACTGACAAAACAGAACTAACTAGATTTAGATAGGATTTGTATTATTTATGTTCTATGAGACCAAAACCCAGAAATCCAATGGAACTAAAAATAGTCTGACACCTCTTACTCAGTTCCTCATTTAATGCGTAGCAAAACAAACCTACAAATCCTTTTCCCTGTGTTCCTTTTTGCCCCCTGAGCTCCGGGCTGTGTGAAGGCAGGAGATCACAAGTTTAACAGTCCATACCCAGTCACTCTTCACAGAACACCGAACAAGGACATTAATGCTAATTAATCACTGTCACAAGCTGCCCGTGTGTCAGGCCGTCCTATTTAAGGTCAGAAAATGAAGTCAGTAATTCCATACCACAAACGTTAGAGAAGACATGAAAAATGTGATTTTTCATTTGAAGATTAGCAGGTGCTTCTCACATTTCAGAAGTTAGCTATAAAGTATTTCCATTTACTGACTTCAAACCTCTGCTGCCAGTAAATGGCAATCCTTTTTGGTAATAACAGGTCTATAAAATATTTTTATCAATGTACAGAGCAATAGTTTACTTCTTTCTCTGGCTTCTTAATTTCTTTTGATTTTGATTAACTTTCTGATTAACCATTATTACGGTACAAATTATGGAAGAGGAAATCAAAATTGCTTTAAGGCATGACTCAATTTTAAAGCAAATTATGAAAGTGAAAAGCTAGCTAGGGTCATATAAAGCACAGAATTCTCAAAGACTTCTAAGGTTGGATGCTGACCAAAGGTAACTTGCTGACCTAAAGCCTACCCAAGCATCACACATAGTTCAAATGCATCTGAGTCAACAGCCACTGGTCTGTTAAAGAAAAAACCTAAGTAAATGGATTTTATGGCTTGATCTGCTTTGGCAAATCATATTTTTTTGATAACATAGAGTTAACTTCCTCTGCTTTGATGGCATGCAGTAGTAAAGGAAAAATGACTCTGAAAACCGAAGTCATGGATGTCTCCGGAAGAAACTTAAATATTATAGAATCACAGAATGGTTTGGGATGGAAGGGACCTTAAAGATCATCTCGTTCCAACCTCCCTGCCATGGGCAGGGACTCCTTCCACTAGACCAGGTCCTGTCCAACCTGTCCTTGCACATTTCCAGGGATGGGACAGCCACAAGTGTTACAATATTGTAACATTTTATAAGAGCTACATGGGAGGGTGTATATGAAGTAGGATCTGAGTGATCCAACAGAATCCTAAAATAAGTTTTTCCGCTGTTATTGTCAGTGAATTTGTTATGAGTTTAGTCAGTGGTTCCAGGAACACAGTTTGCTTCTGTGTCTTGGGTGCACCTGCAACAATTTGGATGAGAAATCCAGAACCAGACTCCTTTAGGAACCCAAAACATAGAGAACAGGTTCCTGGAATCTGTAAAGTTGCTCCTGTTTCCTGGTCATGAGAAAATAGAATCATTCTGTGTTTTCATCTGTGTAATTATTAGGAAGCTCCTTTTGCCCTTTCTGAGTGATTTTTTATATGACAGTCAACAGTTTCTCAGTGTTTAATGAAAGACAAATTTTGGCCTTGAAGTTCTGCAGGAATATTCAACTGCATCCACCTCCCTATGTGTTCATCTGTCTACCACGTCTACATCAGCTGAGTCAACTCTAACAACCTTCAGCTCAGTCTTATTCCTCCAGACTTTTACATCAGTTCTATCTATACATTTCCTCTGACTTCCAAGAAGCAAAAGCAGCACACATTACTCAAAGGATAAAGAGGAAAATAAAAAAGCTTCACATGAAAATACACTAAATGTGCAATAGGCCAGTTATCAAAAAAGTAATTTCCTGCATTAGGAAAACATTTCAGCTGAAGAATACACATATATCCATTCCGTGAGGACTTGCTTCAACATTCCCACATATTCAGGATTGATAAAATCAAGAGTCTTCTGTAGTTCTGAAACTGTTCTGCCAGCAAGTGGTTGAAAACTTGGCTACATAGCATTTGGTCTTGAAAGCTCCCTCATCTATAGCATACTTCCTTGGAAAATGCATGAACTGAGTTACAGGTAGGAGCAAGTGTTCTCATTTTCCCCATATTTGCATACAGATGGCAGTTTTTCAAAGATAAAATTATAAGCTGCTAGTACACTGTCAAAGTTCAACCAATTTGTGTTTAGCACAAACATTTCTAATAGAGTTACATTGCTGGACTGAAAATAATTAAGTAGACAATGGACCATTTCTCATCCATTTAATAGAGCTGTATGAGTATTGGGAGGGGTATTTCACAGCCTGGGCACTCTTTTTTTTGATGGTTTCTCCATGCACATCCCTATTTCCATGGAACCACTGCTCACGGAGCAGGGATGCTCAGAGAAACCACACCAAAAGAATTACTTTTAGAAGAGAGTATCTTTCTCATCTCCAGTTTAAAGCAGAATTAATTTATTGTGCAAATACACAAAGCTGCTTTTCCTATGGACTTTATGATTTTTAACTGTCAATAATGCTCTGAAAAGCACAAAATACTATTTTACTCACTGTTGTCATCAAGCAATCTGCAATTGTTCTACCAGGTAAGACTACAGTAGACTTTTGTGCCAAATTTCTGCAGTCTCCGTATTATTTTTCATGTGTTCAGATTTCCTGGCAAAGAAAATGTAACAGGAAATTTGTTCTTAGAAGGTTTGCTACAACAGTTCCAAATAATCTCTTTTTTCTCGTGTTGTCAGAACAGTCTTCTGCATAAAGCAGAGAAAGCCTTGTGGCAGTTATTGAGGTCTTCACTGATCCATGCAAAAATCATTTCTCTACTCACCCTAGAAAGTATAAACTCATTTCTTCTTAAGAGATCCTGATCAATGCTATAATGATGTGCACAGATATAGCTGGACTAGCTACCATGCATAATCTAAATCCTTCTTTGTAGGTCATATTGACTCAATACAGCAGCATTTGTTTATCCAACCTAAGACAAGATTATTAGGCAAAACATGTATAATGAAAAGTATTTTTGGAAATTACCTAATTTTTTCTACTCTGCAAAAATTCAGCTCAAAATGTGAAGTTTGTAACTAAATTATGTGTGAAAAGAGTCTATCAAAACGTGAGTGAATATTGTTTCAGAATACAGGCCTCAAAACACATAATTTTGTTTTTGTTGAAATTAAATGGCCATCAGCATAGATTAAAAAAAAAGTTCTTCCAGGGTACTGATGGCTCACAGTACTTCTTTCCATTTTCTTTGTCTCACACTGGTCATGTTGTTCCAATTTCTGAGCACTGTCTCAAGACAAGGTCGGAGGGAGGGAGTTCTGACTGTAGCTGTCGGAATCTTTGATGATCATTGTGGTCCTCTTAAATTTAGTTGTCCTTACTGAGCTCAAAAAGTCCCTGTTTGTCTTGTGAATTCTACAATATGACTTTGAAGCTCTGCCCAGTGTTTTTTCCAGC